>NW_011370352.1:0-2468 GCF_000735185.1 Notothenia coriiceps
TCTTACTTTTCTCAAAATCTCTAAATTCATACCTTTTCTCAAAATCTCAAAATCCTGACTTTTTCTGAATACTTAAGTAGTCATCACATACAGATCATTTGGTACAACTAGTTCCTGAACAGTGTCCATCACATGCTGATATCCAAGAGAGGGAGTTACACAGTCGACTAGATGGAGGAGTACCGGTTCTTCTAGGTAATCACACATCCTGTCATGTTCACAGCTACAGTTGGTATACCTTTGTTATCATGTGGACTCTGATATTGGAGGAGTACATTCAGTATTTTCCCAACGTCTACCAATACCTTCCATACTGCTCTGCTTCTATGCCTGACTGTGTTTTTTTTGTGTTGCTCAGGTCTTTGGTTAATGCAGAAGTTGAAGAAATCAGGATCGTTGCTACAGCTCACCTTCAGAGACCACGTGGATCCACGGAAAACATTCCTCTATGTCCTGAGTCAGAAACCAGGTACCGTGTGAAACAAAGACAGTATATTGACTGCTTCCCTTTACAGACTATTACATGAAAGACAACCTGTTCAAATATTCATGAAAATCTTGTCTTTTTTGTCAAATATCTGTACGTGTCAGCTCGCTAACACTCAACCCCTGTGAGAGGCCTCCCCACTGTTAGAGTGGAACAAAGCAGTCGTTTGTCACACAGGCTTGAAGAAGATAAGCCTGAAAACAATATTTTACCCCTCCAGAGCTGTGGCAGGCTGACAAAATGATCCAAACCCTGTCATTGGAAACCCACCAGCGCACTCCGTTAAAAGCACACTGACAGCAGACTTAAGAAAAAAAAACACGTTTTTATCGTATCAAGCCTGTCATTGTTCTGGTGATTGCACTTTGCGTTTTACAACCAATTAACTTTCCTTTCGACTGTCTTCCTGTCTGTCTGGCACACACACTGCAGTCTCATTATCTTGTTTGTTATGTGTCGTTTCAGGGCTCCAGTTCTTCAAGAACGTGGTGTTGGTGGCGTCTCCACAGGACCGATACGTTCCTTTCCACTCGGCCAGAATAGAGATGTGCAAAACTGCTCTTAAGGACAGGACCACAGGTGAGGCGTGCATGCTGTATCGCTAAATTGGATCGTCTTTCAGTATTTAAAACAAAAAACACAGTTTTTCTTTAGAAATATCAATGCCAATACTGACTACAAGTTAAACACTGTACCAGAGCATCTGTTACATCACTTAGTTCAACTAACCGGGATAATATAAAGTGACACTATGTTATTTTTGAAAGAATAAATAACAAATCCTTTCTCCTTTGAGTCGACATTTATTTTCCAAAGCAAATAAATGCACTCTTTCACAATTCAATATGTCCATTAGCATGCTGCTACAGCCCTATTTGCTATTAGTATTATCAACAGGTTATGGTGGCAAGCTAGAGATTAAGCATTGCGACTTTTGTTTTCTAAAGCCCCTTTCCAACTGGACTGAAAACAAACAAATAACGTCCGACAGTTGCTTTTAATTTGTCCCTTTACAAATGAAAGACAGTATGTGACACTTGTTGAATTGGATAAATACATTAGTAGAAGTAACCACTGTAAGTGCTTTTGAAAGAAGCCTATCACCTTGATTGAAGTGGGTGCATACACGCACATGTCAGTGGAAAAAAGGGTTTAATTCACTCAGTAGAACAGTATGGCTTTCCCCCCTTGTTTTACCTTAAACCGTTATCCTGTAAACACCACATGTAGGTAGCAATTTAACAAAAAACTGAAAGACTTGCTGACACGTTTTGCTTAAAGACTGGAAGCAGGGGGAAACAGCTAACCTGTCATTTACTTTACAGCAGCTCAAATGAACAAGGTTATATGTTTTCCTTTTACCCTACATTAGAGGACGCTTTATACAAAAGAAGTCCAAAATAATTGGAAGACTCAAGAAGTAATAATAATACATTTTACTTTTAAAGCACCTTTCACAGCTAAAAGCAATCCCAAAGTGCTAAATAGCAGCAAAAAAGACATTCAATTTATTCACAAACAAAAAAACAAATCAATACCAAATCAAGTGAACTGACTGAGGGCTGATGGGCCGGACACACTTCACAAAAGAAGAGAAGACAGGATCTGGGCTCTGGCTACTAACCCAAAACAACATTCAAACCTAATAGAAATAAATCAATGTAAACAGGACTACTGGACCCGCCAAAAAACAAAGAACCAGCAAGGGCAAAAGATCAAGTGAAAAGAAATACAGCTAACCTTCTTGCCCTGTCTTATTGGTTTCCCTAAATCAGGCCCGACCAGATTCACCTGGGAGGGAGACTTCAACTTCCTACTCAACATTAAGTGAAATCAATGGCATTTTGAAGGGCTATAATTCAGAAAATGTATAAATATAAGACAAGATAACATACAGTAAGAGGTACTTTATTGATACCAAATTGGGACATGTTTGTGTTGCAGTTGCATAAAAAACTAAACGAGGCTGCCAAAGGCACAC
>NW_011370352.1:2497-3565 GCF_000735185.1 Notothenia coriiceps
TATAAATATAAGACAAGATAACATACAGTAAGAGGTACTTTATTGATACCAAATTGGGACATGTTTGTGTTGCAGTTGCATAAAAAACTAAACGAGGCATTGCACATAAGTAGAAATTAATAGTACTAGAATTGAAACATCTCAAAATTAAATTGAAACGTAGAAAATATACAGCAGAAGAAAGAAAATCTATAAACTAAGTGATGTTAAGGACTAAAGTACAAATATTTGACTCACAGAAAGTGGAAAATAATATTATCTAATATTATTTTTATGGAAGTTTTGTTGTAAGAAAATCGAAACAACTTTTTAAAGGTGAGGCTTGAGTTTAAATCTGTGTGAACAAATGTAAGCGTAAAATCAAATATTGTGGTTTTATAGGTTATCCAATGAATTGTACCCATAGGTAGATTTGGTTTGAAGTAAAAGACATGGTATCTATCATCATACATGTTTCAGACAACAGGCAAATCTTAAAAAAATGACCCCAGGATTCAAATAATTATAAACCACTAGAACAAACACGAACACTCAAAATAAAAAATAGATCAAATGTGACGCTGCTACACCTTGTGAGATAGCTGCTACAGGATGTCTTTGTTGGGATATGAATGCTAACAGTTCAGCTAGTAGGACTAGGGTTGCAAAGGGGCGGAAAGTTTCTGGAAAGTTTCCATGGGAAGTTAAGCTGGGGAATTTTGGAAATATTCGATGCAAAATTAAACAAAAAAACATGACATTTCAACAGAATTCTTTTTTTTTTTTTAAGTAGAAAAGAACAAGTTTTAATTTCATTAAAGAAGAACGAAAACAGGAATGTTGAGTTAAATGTTACTCATACCCCCCAAACCCACTCATTAAAAAATGAACAAAAATGCCCATTCAAAATGTTAAATGAAAAGATCCCTTCTCCCTCCAAAAGGTTCCAGAAAACAAAAGCAAATCTTCCTTCAAGCGATCCTCCGCATATTTGCTAAACCCTTTCAGTCAATGGGCTCTTCCTGGGCCTCATCAACATCCAACAACATGTCCACTTCCTCAACATCACACACTGAGTCTTCCTCTGCA
>NW_011370352.1:4631-9371 GCF_000735185.1 Notothenia coriiceps
GAAACCACTTTGTGGAACATCACCTCACCGGTCGTGTGTCCATCCAAAGGAATTAATCCAAGTAGATCCTCCCGAAAGCACTCACCATCAAAAAATCTAACATAGAGGCACAGCTGTGCAACATCGCTGCTGTCAGTGGATTCATCAATAGCTAGCGACATAACCTCCGCCTTTCTCAGTTTGTCCAAGAGAATCTCAAAAACGTCCGATGCAAGGGTCTCCACTCTCCTTGATGTTGACGTGTCAGAAATCGGAATGTTCTTAATTGAGTCAATAACGCTTTTTCTGATTTTCTCATCTGCAACCACTTCCTCAATTGATGCAAGCATACACTCTTTGACTGTCTCTGCGTCCGTAAAAGGCCTTTTCTTTTTGCCTAATATCCAGGCCACTAGTAGGGACGCTGCGGTAGCTCTCTCTTGGTCAGTGCAAGCCCGAAACAGGGAGCTACGTCTTTGGTCATAGCACGAAGTTAGCCCCAAAATCTTCTGGCGGCGAGCATCAGAGCCCGCTTGAAAAGTGGCGTCAAAGTTGGCGTGAGCTGTCTTAAAATGCCTTCTCAAGTTGTACTCTTTACACACCGATAAACACTCATTGCAGATTAAACACACGGGCCTCCCACTGACATTTACACACAAGTACTTCTCTTTCCACTCGCTGTTGAATTGCCGGTTTTCGGTGTCAACCTTTCGTTTTTTTAACGTAGAAAGAGACATTTTGATATCCAACTATGCTGACCAGGTTTGATTAATCGTACCATTGGCGCGAAACCGTCGAAGGTGCGCGAGCTTGTAGTGAAGGGCAGCGCGAGCCGCGAGGACGCGCGCAGAGACGCAATAAATGACAGGAGTTGCTAGTAGGTGGGTTCGAAACCCGAGCCCGCCAAAGTTTTCAGGCAATGTCTTCCCCTCTATCTCTCAATGTAACACCCTCTCAGGAATAAAGGCACTCTGGCCCAAAAAAATTTTTTTAAATGAAATTTCTTTTTTAATTAAACTTTAATTTTTTTTTTTTAACTTTTTAACATTATACTCAAAGGGCCAGTAAATATCACCCGGGGGCCGGATTTGGCCCGCGGGCCGCCAATTGAATAGCCCTGTAATAGGGTAACAAATTATACTTATAGATATGAAACAATACCACACGTTAAAGGTAGGGTAGGTAAGAATGGAGAAACCAGCTCGAGTGAGCTAGAATTTGAAAGTACACTTCCTTCAGACTTCCTCACAGAGCCCCTCCTCCAACACACACGAACGCGCACATGACCAATGAGGGCACGAGATAAGTTTGTGCACAGATGGAAGGCTGACAGGCAGGTAGGCCATCCAGTTACTTTAGCCGGGCCGGCTCAGATGATTGGTCGTGCTTTTTACAGTACCACGGCTTCCATAGATCTTTTTATGTATTTATTGTCAAAGCATTTAATATATTCATTGCTATCGGGATGTTAAGAGCATTCCATGGAGTATAACAAAAAGTGTTTCTGAAGTGAATTACCTACCCTACCTTTAAGGTTGTAACATAAAAACAAGATCCAAACAGACGGTCCATCCTAAATACTAACCTGCTTTTTCTTACATTTTACGACAAATGGGACCATTAATTGAAACATGATCACTGTGTTTTGTCAATGACGACTTAAAACTACGACTGAGATCATCAACTCATTAGAAAAAATGTTTACTCAGCACTAAATCATGCGAACACTAGGATTATTTTGTCATAGACTTCTATACAATAATAGTACTTCTGTAGGGTTCGACACTAGCGATGGGAATGATTAATTGAATATTCAAAATTATTCAGGTATTCAAATATGAGTTAAGAATATTTTTTATTGTAATTTTTTTTTTACGTTGCGTTACACTCTAACATAAATATATTTATTAGTAAAACTTTTTAACATTTAACAAACAATGTGAAACAAATGTGTAGGATATTTCAGTTTCGGTTATCCCTTTTTTTGGGGGTCGAATATTCGAATATAAATTTGCTTTCAAATTCCCAACCCTATTGGACACTTACTTTGACTATAGGTCTCTTTTATATGTTCTGTTCAAATACATTTAACAAACAATTCTGCACTAGACACGGTATGTTATTACCCAAACTTTAAAAAGCTCATCTTATAACAGTCTGACAGTTTTTTGCTTAATTTCCCCCCAAAACAATGACCAATACAGACACATAATTGTTAATATTGATTATATATTTTTTGTGCATTGAGTATGATAGAGTCCTGTAACCTATTTAACACAAAATGAATGGGTCCGGGGGGAAACAGCTAGCCTCAACAGCTTATTAAACCTCCAGGGCTGAATATCAGCACATTTTCATTCTGTTCAACAGAATGAAAATGTGCTGATATTCAGCCCTGGAGGTTTAATAAGCTGTTGAGGCTAGCTGTTTCCCCCCGGACCCATTCATTTTGTGTTAAATAGGTNCACTGTACCTGTATGTATTATGTACAATTATTTGTATTTTTTGTTTGGCCTTATGATGGCTACAATTGGATGACCATTTTAGTTTTCACTGCATATTGTAAATTGCATGAAAAAATGTTTTGGTTTGATATCGTTTTGTTTGTTTTATGTGTTGTGTGTGTGAGGACCCCAGGAAGAATAGCCAATGCTCATGCTAGTGCTAATGAGGATCCTAATAAAGAATAAGAATACTAAGAATAAGGTGTGCTGTATTAGTGGTGCTTCATCCGTCTGATATGCAGGTGTGAAATGCTGCACATCAGTGTCACGGGAGATAATGAGACCATGTGAGATCTTATTACCTTCCAGCACCGACAGTTTCTGGCGGCAATAATTACTCCCACTGGCGGCCTGCTTATTGACGACGCCTGCCCAAAGTATCACTCTGGGACTAATGGCTTCCCCCCTTCACAAGGCAAACAATGAAATGAACACCGCTTCAATCAACTGCGAGTGATGGATTTAATGACAAAATCATTTTCCCTCCACTTTATGGGTGAGGAGGACCGACACATGCAGAATGAGACGGGTCTCCGAGGGGATGTGTTTGTGCGAGAGCCGAGCTGTAAACAAGAGCGTTGCTTTTTATTCGCTGTGATTTCATTGCGTTTGATGATAAGTGAATGTGACCAACCCATTGCTGTTAACTTGAAGCAAATGAAATGCATTACTATGTGCAGGCGAGGCTCCCTCATCAGGAGAGATGTCTTTAGGGTCGGGCGTGAAAAATGAGGTCTATTGATCTCAAGGAAGGGAATAAAAAGGAGGCCAAAGCAAGTAGAGGGACTCCAACTAGCCTCTGTTGGATCATGAGTTCAACATGCAGTGACAAATGGACGGAGGAATGAGAAAGAACAACCCAAAATCAAATTGAATATGGATTGTTTTGAACTGGATTTATAGCTGTGGGATACTTCGAAGTCATAAATTGACGCAGTTGAAATGGGGTGCCGATTGGGGGTTGCTGCTGTGATTCGTTTACGGCACGAGGCACAGACGGACGATACAAATCATTGTTGTCCCACAGCAGCACTCGTTAATAGAATATACACAGCCAGAAGTTAAAGGCCGCGACAAATCTGTCTCTGTGGACCCTTTGGTTCAGGGAGGAAACATTCACATACTGTACCTGCATTCACACAAGCACCATTTAGGGACTCTGACAGGGTTACTGCAACCACTATGTTATGCTATTGCTATTTTACTAATATATATATTTAGACTGTAGGGCCTAAGTGTAAATATGCACATTGGCATTTAATGGTGGAATGAGCTCCCCATTGAAATCAGGACAGCAGATAGCTTACATATCTTCCGGCGCAGACTGAAAACTCATCTCTTTCGACTCCACTTCGAGCGATAGAATGACTAACAAAGCACTTATATACTCATTTTTACATTTCTGTTTTTGAACAGAATGAAAATGTGCTGATATTCAGCCCTGGAGGTTTAATAAGCTGTTGAGGCTAGCTGTTTCCCCCCGGATCCACTTATTTTATGTTAAATAGGTTACGGGACTCTATCATACTCAATGCACAACAAATATATAATCTCATCGGAAAGAAAGTAAATCTGAAGTTTTTATTTATAACTGCATTGTCCAACATAGTAATACATATATATTTCCCTTCACTCTTTCCCCCTCTTGGCTCCGTGTTGACAGCCTGTCATCCCCCACAGATGTATCTGGTTTCAGGATTCAATGACCTCTACAGTTACAGCACACCCCATCACAGAAATGATATGGATGTGACTGGTGAGGTGTGTTCACCAGCAATGCTGCAAAATTGGTGGGTTTTATCGGAATCACTTTAGGGAGTTGACTTGCCATTATTCGAGACGAGAAAAATGTCAGTCACCTTGAGGAAAGGTGAAGGAACAAGTTGAGTTAACAGACTGTCACCGGGTCACAAAGCCCTGAGATGATTGTATTTTCTTTGGCCTCATATTCCCCTGTATTTGAACTAATGGCTGTAAAGACGAGGCATCCTATTTGCCTTGTGAAGATGCTAAATGTCTCCGAATCAATATTGTTGCCCAAAGCTCTTCACTCTTACACCGCTCTGCTCGTTAAACATGTGTCTGACCTTTAGGCTTACATCAGCTCTTTGGCAGCTGATAGAGATACCTGTAAGCCTGCCTTCAGCTCACACACACACACACACACACACACACACACACACACACACACACACACACACACACACACACACACACACACACACAGACAGACAGACACGACAGACAGACAGACAGA
>NW_011370352.1:9981-20526 GCF_000735185.1 Notothenia coriiceps
CCTCTGGAGCAGAGAGAGGAGCTGTGGATTATTATTATTGTTTAATGCATCAGTGTTTCTTAGGATCAAAAACACTACAACTCACAACTTAAAATGAGCACATGTTCAATGTGAAAAGTGACAGTAGATATAGATTAGTTGCAATTTGGTGCTAGGTATATATATACATATATTAAAAAAAAAATTATAATAAAAAAAGAAATTATTAGTATTATTTTTTTAAACACCTTGAATTTCAGGGGGGGCGCGGGGCTCCGTTGGCGGGGCGCAGCTCCCCTCCAAGACAATGGTAGGGTAAACATTGATGTATACACACCCACAGTCACAGTTCAATTGTACTTTATAATATTGAGATAATTTGTCAACAATCTTTTCAAATGTACTTGTGAATTTTCCTGAATGATATGGACTGATAAAGAATTCCAGCTGACGATGACATGTCTGTTTTCTGTCTCATATTTTATTTAGATGTGGGTAATACAAACCTTCCTGCTATTACATGCTGTAATGTACATGTATAGTTATGTTGAGCACCTTTTTTTGTATTGTTTCAAATTACGTCTTTGTATCTTGATGGGTTTTCTTCTGAGATGAAACCAAAATGCAAAACATCTCCCTGCACAATCATGTCCGTTCAGTTTGTTGGTTTTGAGTCTTTTCTTTGAACATGTTCTGACTGAGAACAATAACAACGCCTCACAGAGTAAAAGCTATTAAAAGCAACTGTATTATGATGACCAGCAGACAGTAAAGAATGGACTTTTTTAAGTTAGGCTCTGCTCCATAACACAAAGGGAACATAATAGGGGATGACAGGGCTGTAAATCAATCCTACAGTAGCAGCTGACATTTTTGAACAGCTTGTCATTTGAATATATTATTATATTTCAAAAAAGTAAACATTTAACTGAAAACCTGGACCTGTAAGTTGTTGTTAAGACAAATGTGAATTGTCTGCAGCCTCTGATTTAGTCACATTTGCACAAAAATCCACCGTTTTCTGTTTGAGCCCATCACTAACTCTACAGTATTCCAACTTGCTTTGTTTGTCTGCTGGATTGTACTAAAGGTAGTTTAGGTGGAATAACAAAAATGCTGAATCAACACTTCCAATAAATCATCTCAAAAGAAGATACTCAATAAAGTGTTTTAGTTAACGCTACCTGATTGGTTAATGCCTGGCCACCTCATTCAAACTCCACATGCCCGCTTTCTGTTGTAAAAGCAACCAAGATGACTGTGATGACATACGATGATATATCAAATAAATGTAGGGTTTTGTAGACTTGACACCTCAGAAGAGGTTTTAAAAATGTATGGCTGAAATTGGACTAATGACCTATTTCTAATACATTGAATATGATATGCTTACCAGCTTTGTAATTCAAATAGATAAAAACGGTAAATTAGAATAAAACAAATCTTCTCCTTTACCTAAAAACAATCTGTAAGTTAATACTTCACCAAGCAGACAGCTCCTTAAAATCTTGCTTGTTCATACAGTCTACTGCTCGGAACACATCCTGTTACAGTAGAGTACATCTTGTTAAAATGAAAATGTCACAGAAGTTCGTCTCTAGTCCCCAATTAATGTCTAGTCTCTGTCTGGTTAAGCATATTCACAGACAAGTTACACATCCATGGGGCTTTCATTACAAGAGATTGTATGCAAATGACAGCTAAATTATGTTTTCAATCAATCATCTGTTGCAGTGTTTCAATATGCACAAAGCTACAGCGTGCAATGAAATTCTTCTGACCTGAGCTCCTCCAACAATGCAACATATATAATGAAATAGAAAAATACTAAGTACACTGCAAACATTTTCCAATTTGATTCAACGTTCAGCCAGACTGGATTCCTTGTAAATGAACAATAGATGGTGGGATCATTTATGTGAATTAACATGTGTTTTGCACTTTATTCTGAGACCAAAATTCACCTTATTTCAATTTTTTTCTCTCAAATGTATTCACTTCACAGCCAGTTTGTGATATATCTCCAGCAGATGGTGCTACTACTCTCTCGTCTCCCCTGTTATGTGACAGAAGCTGCGGTTATTAAAAGCTTCGGCATTTGGGCAGTAATATGAGTTTGACAGCAACGTGAGACCAACAAATGAACCGATGCCCTTTAAATTGCGATAGATTGTCCTCTTGCATTGTGTTCAGGTAGATCCCGTTTGTGTGTCTGTCTGTCTGTCTGTCTGTCTGTCTGTCTGTGTGTGTGTGTGTGTGTGTGTGTGTGTGTGTGTGTGTGTGTGTGTGTGTGTGTGTGTGTGTGTGTGTGTGTGTGTGTGTGTGTGTGTGTGTGTGTGTGTGTGTGTGTGTGTGTGTGTGTGTGTGTGTGTGTGTGTGTGTGTGTGTGTGTGTGTGTGTGTCTGTGTCATATGTCTGTCTGTGTGTCTGTCTGTGTGTCTGTCCCTCTGTCTCTCTTTCTGTCTGTCTGTCTGTCTGTCTGTCTGTCTGTCTGTCTGTCTGTCTGTGTGTGTGTGTGTGTGTGTGTGTGTGTGTGTGTGTGTGTGTGTGTGTGTGTGTGTGTGTGTGTGTGTGTGTGTGTGTGTGTGTGTGTGTGTTGTGTGTGTGTGTTTTTGGTGTGTGTGTGTGTGTGTGTGTGTGTGTGTGTGTGTGTGTGTGTGTGTGTGTGTGTGTGGGTGTGTGTGTGTGTGTGTGTGTGTGTCTGCCTGTCTGTCTGTCTGTCTGTCTGTGTGTCTCTGTGTCTGCCTGTGTGTGTGTGTATGTGTGTATGTGTCTGTCTGTCTGTCTGTCTGTCTGTCTGTCTGTCTGTCTGTCCCTCTGTGTGTCCGCCTGTCTGTCCATCTGTCTGTCTGTCTGTCTCTCTGTCTGTTTCTGCCTGCTCTCTGTGTGTGTGTGTGTGTCTCTCTGTAGATCAAAGGTTACCATGGTGTCTGCTCCGATGATGTCACTCACGTGTGTGTGTGTGTGTCTGTCTGTCTGTCTGTCTGTCTGTCTGTCTGTCTGTCTGTCTGTCTGTGTGTGTGTGTGTGTGTGTGTGTGTGTGTGTGTGTGTGTGTGTGTGTGTGTGTGTGTGTGTGTGTGTGTGTGTGTGAGCTGAAGGCAGGCTTACAGGTATCTCTNGAGTGTGTGTGTGTGTGTGTGTGTGTGTGTGTCTGTGTGTGTGTGTGTGTGTGTGTGTGTGTGTGGCTCCAATCTGCCCAGCAACACCATGACAACCAACTGCAGCACTGAGTCCCATAAGAATGCGTTGAGGATTATATCTGAACATTTTGCCACCTGTTCAAAAACTATGGCTCTCATCAAAAAATTACCAGACCGTGAGCATCAGGGAACCCCGATGAACTGATATATGTTGTTTTTTTGGGTTTTGTGCCCTCAAGAGGCATTTTTTTTCTTAATCTTTTTTTATTTTCCAACCTAGGAGAGGTTTTCCTACGTTTTTCATGAAAACATATGTCTGAGGAGTGTAGGGTTTGGGAATTATGGCAAGTTTAAAACATTTTTGAGGGGAGAATTTCAAGCACTGCTCCACTCTGTTTTGAGATCAAAGCACTCTCGACTTAACGAGCTGCTCCATCCACTCTAATGTTAAAATCTGAAAAAGGCCTCTCTACCAAGCTCCAAACTAAGTTCAATATCTCAAAAAGTTTAAAATATATCAAAAACTTTTATACAAGTGTTATAGCTGAAGGTATTGTGATCATTTGAAAATTGGAATGAAGTGTCTGGCTGAAATTATGTGGAAGGAGAAGCATTTGGCGCAAAGTGTAGGAAAAGTGGATTTGAAGGCATCTCCCATTGACTTCAATGTTAAAAAAAGAGTTTAAAATGCTGAATATTTCAAAAAGCATGAAATATTGTGAAAAAGTTGAAGGTTTCCCATCGATTCTTGATCAGGCTGAATAGTTTAATAGTTGAATGGTTTCTGTAGCTGAAAGTAAGCTGAAGTTATGGAGAGCTAAATTATTGGCTGACTTGAAGGCTCTTCCCATTGACTTACATTTTTAAAAAAGAGTTTAAAAAGCTGAATATTTCAAAAAGTATGAAATATTTTGAAAATGTTGAATGTTTCCCATCGATTCTTGAACAGGGTGAATAGTTTAATATTTGAATGGTTTCTGTAGCTGAAAGTAAGCTGAAGTTATCTGTAGGAAATTAGGGGAATTTGAATAATAATAAGTAGTCGGTCATGAAANTTATCAAAAAAAGAAATAGTTGGGAAATCTAGATTAGCATACTGACTATAGGCTAGCTGAGCTCTGTAGCACACAATTAAAAAATGATTTCAGGCTTGCCAAGTTTGGGTACCTGGCTGGAGTGATATTTTGATATCATGGGTTTGATTACACATATGCGCACTAAATGACTGCTATCGTGTCAGTAGCGGGACCTTAGCATATGATATATATAAAATATATACAAATACACAATATTGGACACAGACTATAAAGGGCACACAGTTTCATTCACTAATGAAAGTCAAACACATGTTTGTTTCCACTGTTTTATTGTGTGCCTGTCGCGATAAGCAATTTATTGACTTATCGTACGGTAAATAAAAATGAACTCGATAGTTCAGTTTGAAATTATGTACTTGAATTATTATTATATATTTTCATGATGTCAGTGGTCTGAAATGGTCATACAACGGTGCCGACAATGTTATCGTTTATCGCAATAATTTCCGGGAAAATGTATCCAACAAAATTAATTATCGTGAGAGGCCTAAACATGAAACACACACACACAAACAAATCTAAAGACTTACTCCAAACTGCCAAATATATTAATTAACACACTCTCACTCTCGTTATACTCTTTGACTCCATTTTGGCCTAGTAGAACAATAAGCAGCAGACTTTTACTTTTTATCATTTCTACTGGATCTTAGATCTGCGCATGCGCAATACGGGTCGGGGATTGACCAACCGGCTCCCACTGCTCTGCTGTCTGTTAACGTTGTTAACGGTACGTCCACACAGCAGCTTTGAAAAAATATTGAAAATCTTGGAGCTGGGCGTGTCAGAGAGCTTGGGGATTTTTTGCGAGCAACGCGACCAACAACCAATCACATGAATCTCCCGCCCCTGACATACAAAGAAAAAAACCCCAGGGATTTTATGCGAGCAATATATATATATATATAAACTCCCCAAACAGAAAACCTACCAGTTTCACCCTCTGTCTCTGCCACTTCCCTCCATGCCTGGTTCCTCCGGCTTGTATCCCGGTAAATAGTTCTGGTCGTAAAGAACCGGGTGATATGCTACCATCATTTCTTGTTTGGAATATGAGGAAATGAACTGCGGTCTGGCTCTCCCAGCTTACACGCTGTTTGATTGGCTAGAGCTTGTAGTGTCAGATTTGCATAAACGGGATTTGATTGGCTGACGCTTCCACCTCAGTTTCAAAAGTTGAACATTGCTCAACTTTTGAATCCTGAAAATCCTGAAAATCCTGGAAATCTTCGCTTTGCTTCCCCACAATGCAGTTTGGTGAAAAGCGAGGCAAAGTGACGTCACCCCCATTCAAAGTCAATGGGCAGAGAAGCGTTGGAAGATTTTTTTAAAGCTACTGTGTGGACGTACCGTAAGAGAGGTGGGGGCGGATCGACAGCTTGAGCAGCTGTCAACTCAACATTGTAAATAACCAACCAAAAACGATCTCCGACGCCGGTTCATCTTGTTTTTGGCGTGAGAATAGTTTGGGCAGCATGAGAGCGTGAGATCGAGAGTGAAAGCATGTGCCAGATGCGTGAGAGTTGGCAACCCTGCAATGATTTAACAAAACAACCATGGGACATGTTTTTAACCTGTGTCTTACTCTGTGTGAGGCCATGTCTTGTGTTGATGTATGTTTTTGAACTTCCTACAAAGCCTTGTTCCTTTCTTTATGCTAATAAACATCATAAAGCTAATGGAGCTAATGTAGCTAACACCATCAATCTCCACTTTCCTAAACGCACGCTTTGATATTCACATTTAGTTAGTGGTCATATTGTGAATGGACTATTTACATTTTTTTGTTTTTGCTTCACTTGCATTTTGGTAACGATATTTTCACGCATTGTTTCTTTCTCTTATCATCCATGTCGATTCCATGACGACGATGTAATCAAGATGACCTTCACATTGGCACATTACAGCTCGCTGCATAGTTAATGATGTGTTTTCTTCTTTCCCTCGACGTCTGCTGTATCTCATATTCAAAGCTTAGGGGGAAATCAGAAAAAGCCACAGCATTCGAGTCTTAAGGGACATTCAAAGCTTGTGTTGTTAATCGGTATAAAACATTTGTTTACAATAGATAACAATAGAATATGAATTATATTTATTTGGTGTTTAAAAGAGCCTGTTTTGTTCTGTATTCATTGCAATGGAGAATGCAAAGATATCACAGGTTTTACTAATGCTGAGAGTGTGGAAGTGAATACTCTCAGAAGCATTGAGGAATGTGGAGATTCAGCGTCTTACCAAAAACTGACGGATGGAAAAGATAAAGACAAATCTGGAACGGAGGTTTTAAAAAAAAAAAATGAAGTAATCTCCCTGTAATCCCAAGAGATCCCAGCATGCAAAGAAATGGTAATCCCATGTAATGATAGATGATCCTTACAAAGGTTCACTCTCTGTCATGCAAAAGAAAAGGTGAAAGGGAAAACACTGTGAGACATCCATAAGGGGCTCTACAGTATGTGTGGACTCTCAAGTAAGCCATCATGACTTTCAGCAAAATGTGCTGCATTGGCAAAACTCCAAAATTGCTGAGCGAGAGATATTGTGTCTTGATATGTTCTGAATCCATTTCATTTTTAACAACAGATTAACCTTGATCCTGCATATCTCGGGATTATCCACTCAGTGACAAGTGCATATGGTGTGCTTTTCTGAAATGCATCCAAATCCGACATCACAGCCACATGTATTCACACGCATTCATTCATTTCTCCCTCCCCCTCCCATCAGGATCTAATCTGGAGCATCGCTGGGATGGGAAGTCCTAGCAATGCTCCAGATATATAATAATAATAATAATAATAATACATTACATTTATAAAGCGCTTTTCCTGGTGCTCAAAGCGCTTACAAGCAAGTAAAACAAAAATAACAACAAAAGTAGAAAGTGCTAAGGTAGGAGGAATATATATACCACAATATGTCTCGCTCAGCAGGAAGGTTTAAATATACTAAATCTGGGAATTGAAAAGAAAAGTGGTTTTAAAGGTAAAAGATGGGTTCGGGTAACAATAAAACAAGGGGAAAATGTGTGTGCAAAATGATTGAAAGAGAAGGGTGAAAGGAATATAAAAAGGTTAGAAAACTGTCAAAATAACTATAATTTCACAGGAAGACTAGAGAGGAATGTGAGAATTTGGTTCGGGATATTTCCAAATATCTGGAACAAACTCCCAGAAACCTGCATGTCAAAATACCAAACAGATCATGCATTTTAGCCATTCCTCATTTCGCTCAATTTAACACTGCCTTTGCATGGGCTGATTCTGTGAGAACAGCACCATCTACAGGCCTGGCATATGTACTACAGCGTCTCCAGCGCTTTCCAACGGCAATGTCCGTGGCTGTATCCTCCTGATTGGTGGAGTTGGCCCAATAGCCGTAGCGCCACTTCTGTGACGTCACAGAAGTGTTCAAATCTGGATCAGTCTGTATCAGATCCATTGCAGCCCCTTTTTAAGAGATTTGGGTATGGAGGAAAATAGAGAGGGTTGTGTTTTCTGACACTTGGTGAGTTCCCTGGAACACCGGGGACACATATTCATGTATCAAAGACGTACAAGAGTGCATTTAGCATGATAGGTCACTTTTAACTACAGGCTGAAGACTTTCTTTTTGCCGCTGCTTTTAATTGAACTGTTCTCATCTCACACTGTAACTATCTTTGCTTTTTAATGTTTCTAATGTGTTTTGTGCTCTTAATATCTTTCATTTTTGTAAAGCACGTTGAATTGCCTTGTGTTGAAAAGTGCTATTTAAATAAACTTGCCTTGCCTAGGACTCTCGGGAACCAACGATTCTGTCTTTAGATGTCACGAGACTCTGTGATCATCCTCCGTACATCACACAGCTCCTCAGACGCAGAGTCAGATGCTTTTGTCCTCCAGATGCATCCTATCTTACTTTCCTGTGTCTTGCTACAGTCTATGAAAGCTGCAAAGGTTCTAGCTCCTCTAACATCGCTCATACGGAGCTGCAAAAGTCATGAGCCCTGTAGGCCAGCCTGAGGCAGAAGACACTACAAACGACTGAAAAAAGGAGAAATTGACAATAAAATAAAAACATTATTGGACCTTTTAGGAGAGTGTCTAGAGAGGTGACTGAAAATAAACTTCATGGCACATCAAAACCAAATCCTACTTGTCGGTTTTCTTTATAATCAAGACCTAACGTTTGGCAAAGTTTGAAATACAACAGATTTCATTTTGATGAGTACATCCCTTTTCTGGATATTGCTCACTGTAAGTTAGTTTTTCGCTGAGGTTTTGATTTGTGACAGCGGGGGATTACAGGAGGAAATATGCTTGACACCAGACTTTCTTTTGAATCAAATGAGAAATCTGCAAAATATAAATCGCTGGCAGGGACCCAGCAGGTATACACTATGGGTGCGTCTCACTTCGGTTATTTTTAATTTCCTCGCTCCTCGGGCTCGGTCTCACCGGAAGTTGATTTGTCTGCGCCATCTTGAGTAGCGTCCCAGTGGCCTTATCTTTGCCGGAGGACCGAGGATCGAGGAGCGATAACGGAGGAACGATAATCGAGGAACAACGAGACCACCCTCCGGTGAAATCCTCAGACACTCGCCCCGCCCCCTTACTGTGTATCGCTCACTGATTGGACGATGCAGCGCATGCACTGATCTGGCTGCTGTCAGACGATCAGCTGTGCGGCGTCATCACAAACGGACGTCGCTTCACGTGACGCTCCGGAGGAAAGGACGTCCCATTGCTCTTAAAACTCATTTCCCTGCTTCTCGTGGTTTCCTTGCGTCTCTTCTTCCCTGGTGGGAGGGACTAGTCGCAGGGAAATGACGCAAGTGAGGGACGCAAGGAATCCATTTAACCGAAGTGAGATGACTCAGGTTTTGAATTTCCAAACAGTGTGTTTTGTATTAACCTAGAAAATAGCATAAATTATAAATCAAAAGCTAAATATGAAAAAAATGGGGTTAAAGAGGTCATCATATCACAACTGGGGGCGGAAATACAACAAAATTACTTCAACTGACCAATTTACAAACCCTAACCCTAACCATGAATAATTAAAACACTTAGCATCATGAACTTAAACTCAAACAGTTTTCACAGATTAAATCCTTAAAGTGAGTTAAGAGTTAAAATAAAAACATATAACGTTTAATATGTTGACAAAAACCGAAACAATTTGTTTCCTGTTGGTTTTTACGCTAACCCGCTGGTGGCTGTTAATAGATAGATTTGATTGATATAATTATTTGGCAACTTTCAAGAAGAAACTTTCTAAGAATGTTTCCTATAATCGTCAAACTTCTGCATTGATAGCATTTATGTTGAGTGTTCATGCTATGCTAAGCTGAGCTAACCAGCTAATGGCTGTAACTTAATAGCTGTGGTGCAAATACAATGTTTGCAGAGAGCCGTTGCCTGTAAGTAAACTTTACACATGGAAAGAAACTGTGAAGGTCACTATGTTATAATCAAATGTTTAAGTCTGCTGTTATTTGCCCAACCCAATCTCACAAAAACACGTGTATATCTACGTTGGTCGACAGGGCAAAACTTAGTATATTTAAGCAATAGCTCACGACAGGCCCTGGTATATGGTCATTATATCACAGTTAAGGGGAGTGGTTCGGCCCGACGCGAACCGTGATATACGCTCATTATGTCAAGGCTAAGAACCTATCAGATTGCTTGATTTTAGTTATTTGTTTTATAATTACAAATAACCCTCTCAAGACGTGACATGGATACAATATTCAAGTGTCCATGTCACGTGATCCGGACAACTCTCACTCTTGCTTCTACACGGACCACTATTGCGGTAAGCATGTTGTAACTTCCGGTTGTTGTCATCTCCGGGTATCCCGTGTGCCTGTTCTGTTGCTGATAGCTTATTATCTTAACTTAATAGATCGTTTTAAAACTCTTGATCACGGCAACTGCCTGACGTTGTAATCACACGTTACTACAGCTTAAGCACTCACAAACTCTCCTTCTCTTAGCGACTGTAACTCCACAGTTGCCTACACTCTTTTCGGGTTTGCTAACGGTAGCTACTTTAGCTTGATAGCTAGCCATGGCTCTTTCCCCACCCTCGGGTGCTATTTCCTGCTCTAACTGTCTCATGTTTGGTTACTTCCCTACCTCCTTTACTGGTACCGATACATGTGTTAAATGTAGTATAGTTGTTAGGTTGGAGGCGGGAATCATAGCCATAGAAGCCCGGCTCCGCATCTTAGAAAGTAACTCAGCTACAGTAAAGCCCATGTTAGCCGGTGCGGACCGGCAAAAGGTAGCTCCTCTTAGCCGTCCCCCGGCAACTCCCGAGCAGCAGGGAGATTGGGTGA
>NW_011370353.1:0-3341 GCF_000735185.1 Notothenia coriiceps
GATTAAAATAGCCCAATTGCTTTTACAATAAATAAACATTGAATGTGTTTAATTGAATAGGAAAGGGGTTTAACGTTAGTGGCAGGTTGTGTGTGAGAGAGAATAAATAAGACAGCCCAATATTTAAAAAAAAAATCTATTCTTTTTCGCAACTTCCCGTAATTTCACTGCATAAAATCACATAAAAACCCCACATGTTTAATCGCATAATCAAGGATTTTAGCCCGCATAATCAAGGATTTTTGCCCGCGTTTATCTGGAGGGTCTAATATTGGAACAACCATATGCGAGTAGTTTGGAGTAATTTGCGACATGTAAATCGTCAGAAATTGTATATTCTTTGTTAGCTTACGACCACCCGATTGAGCTAGCAAAATGTTTTACTCCCAATTTAGCATGGCTGTGGATATGGGCTGAACTGGTCCTGGAATGGAATTTTTCCGATCATTTCCCTAAGAGCAGTGTGCAAAAATGTGCTCAAAATGCATGAAAAATGGCCATCTTTCAAAATTGCCATTTTTGTGGGGGGCGGGGCTAATGAAAAGCCATTTGAAATATGTGTGCCATCATACTAGCAATGTGTATACAGCGTTTCGTGAATATCGGGAAAACTATAACCATTACTATTATTACTATTATTAGTACTTTGGAGTCATTTGCGAAATGTAAATCGCCAAAAATAGTACATTCTCTATTAGCTTACGTCCGCCCCGATTGAGCTAGCAACTATTTTATTCACAATTTAGCATGATATTAGATATGGGCTGAACTTGTCCTGGACTGGAATTTTCCCGATCTTTTCCCTAGGAGGCGTTTGTGAGAATGCGCTTAAAATGCATGAATAATGCCAATTTATCAAAATGGCCAACTTTCTGGGGGGCGGGTCTAATGGAAGCCATTTTGAAATATGTCCGCAATGCTATGAGGCATGTCTGTGGCAAGATTCGGGTAGTTTGGAGAAACTATATGTGACTATCGCACAATAGGGGCGCTACTGAGCTGGTTTACAAAAACATACGTTTTTTTTGTACCGTCTGGAAAAGGTCGTGGGGCTGTGACTTGTGTTCCAAGTTTTGCGTCCGAAGCTCATTTTAACGATTTTGTGACATTTAAATAGTCAACAATGGTACATTCTCCGTAAGCTTACGAGCTCCCCGTTTGAGCAGTCAACTATTCATTCGCAATTTAGCATCATATTGGATATGCGCTAATCTTGTCCTGGTTTGGAATGTTTCCGATCATTTCCCTAAGAGAAGGGTGCGAAAACGCGCTTGAAACGCACATTTTTCAAAATGGCCAACTTTATGGGGGGCGGGGATAATGAAAGCCGTATTGAAATATGTCCGCAATTCCATGAGGAATGTCTGTGCCAAGTTTTGGGTAGTTCGGAGAAACTATATGTGACTACCGCACAATAGGGGGCACTATTGAGCCGTATTTGCTAAAACGTACAATTTCTTTTGTACAGTCAGGAAAAGGTTGTGCGCTGTCACGTGTGTTCCGAGTTTAAAGGCCGTAACTCATTTTAACACAAAGTAATGTGTCCGTAAGTGTTTTTAACCCTTCGATTTCGAGAAAAAACTGAATAAGACACGCCCACATTCATCATTGGTTGCGACACTTTAAATCTCAGTTTATACTCATCCTGCCAGTATATCTATGACAAAATATATTTATTTCGTCCATCCGTTCTTGAGGTATACATTTGTTGTGTTTTTGGCGCCCCCTGTTGTCCAAAATGAACATGCTTTTTCGTGCCTATTCCCCAAGACAGACTGAATCTATCCACTGAAATCTGCGATATTTGGATACATTTCGGATGAATTGTGAGCATTTATGTCTAGGCCTTACCTTTTTGCTAATACGTTTCGGTTGATGTCGGCCAAATTTTTCCACACCTCGTGCTCATTTTCTACGGTAATGTGTCTGACTGTCCACTGATGCTGTCCACTAAGTTTGGTGTTGAAAATCAAAAAATTGAAATTGAAGTTAATATTTCACTGGTTTTCACATTATGCTAATTTAAAATATAATATTGCAGAGCAGCTCCACCCGGATAAGTGTGCCAAATTTCAGGTCCGTCAGAGTTACGCTGCGACTATGTACATTTTTCGTAAACTGAATTTTCACAGGTGGCGCTAGCGAGAAATGTTGCACCCATCGACTGGCGGCGTTGCCAAATGTCGACTCATGAATAGTGTCGTAACTCCCTCAAAAACAGGTCCAATCCCCAGACTATGAAGAATTATAATAATAATTCTATGCATTACAATAGGCCTTCGCACACAGTTTTGTACACCTTTTTACTATACAGAATGTGCAGAAGTTGTATCTGAGGTCATTGTTCAACCTCAGGCTTAAAGACCAGTTCCATTACTACAGACTATTTTATACAATGAAGAATTGCTTAATGGCATGCAATGTCATGTTTTCTTTCTTTCAGAGAAAAGATTATTATGAGTTGACCTACTTTCCTGCAAAATCTCTGTCTGGAGGCTTTCTTGTCATTATAGTGTGAATAATAAAGTGAATTCCGCACTTATACTGCACTGAGGGAAAAAAAACACAAGCAATTATTCTAAGAGCAAAAACAAACACTCATAAAATAGTTCCTTTTTTCTGAGGCAAGAGCAGTCACACACCACTTTAACTGGAGGCCAGCTCTTGCCATGTCTGTGTTTGCCTATGTGAAATAAAAATGTAACAATTCAAGTGAAAAAAATTTGAATAGTCATATTCAGATCCCAAAAATTCAAGTGAAAAAAATTTGAATGCACAATTTCGGTGTTAAAAAATTAGACTTCAAAAATTTCGGTGATTATAATTCGATGTCCAAACAGATCATGCATTTTAGCCATTCCTCATTTCGCTCAATTTAACACTGCCTTTCATGCTCGGATTCAGTGAGAACAGCACCATCTTGTGGCCTGAAATATGTACTACAGCGTCTCCAGCGCTTTGGAACGGCAATGTCCGTGGCTGTCTCCTCCTGATTGGTGGAGTTGGCCATATAGCCGTAGCGCAACTTCTGTGACGACATAAAAGTGTTCAAATCTGGATCAGTCTGTATAAGATCCGTTGCAGCCCCTTTTTAAGAGATTTGGGTATGGAGGAAAATAGAGAGGGTTGTGTTTTCTGACACTTGGTGAGTTCCCTGGAACACCGGGGACAAATATTCATGTATAAAAAACGTACAAAATTGCATTTTGCATGATAGGCCTCTCTGAAGAACCAGCACCTTACCGTGGTAGAGAGGTTTGTGTGCCCTGATGAACCTGGGGGCTGTGTTGTCTGGAACCTTGTGTTCCTGGTAGGGTCTCCCATGGCAAATTGGTCTCAGG
>NW_011370354.1:0-4652 GCF_000735185.1 Notothenia coriiceps
ACTCTTTAAAGTAGAGACACTACATACTGATATACACCTGAACATCAGCAGGAGAGGACTCTTTAAAGTAGAGACACTACATACTGATATACACCTGAACATCAGCAGGAGAGGACTCTTTAAAGTAGAGACACTACATACTGATATACACCTGAACATCAGCAGGAGAGACACTACATACTGATATACACCTGAACATCAGCAGGAGAGGACTCTTTAAAGTAGAGACACTACATACTGATATACACCTGAACATCAGCAGGAGAGGACTCTTTAAAGTAGAGACACTACATACTGATATACACCTGAACATCAGCAGGAGAGGACTCTTTAAAGTAGAGACACTACATACTGATATACACCTGAACATCAGCAGGAGAGGACTCTTTAAAGTAGAGACACTACATACTGATATACACCTGAACATCAGCAGGAGAGGACTCTTTAAAGTAGAGACACTACATACTGATATACACCTGAACATCAGCAGGAGAGGACTCTTTAAAGTAGAGACACTACATACTGATATACACCTGAACATCAGCAGGAGAGAACTCTTTAAAGTAGAGAGATATTAGGGCCCCCTTAAACTACGCATAACAAGTATTTCAAATGACTCGAAGAAGTGTAAAAATAAGTGTTGAATTCAAAATGTACAGAAAGTACAGACAGTGTGAGACGCTGACTTGAGATTAATACAAAGTTTCAAAAAGTAAATAGTGCCCTCTTGCTCACATGAAATACACAATAACCCTACTAAAGAAATATAGCACTGCTGGTTTTATTAGTTAATACACAAAAGATGTCATTGGAAACTACTAAATCGCTATGCAAATCTGAATGTTGGAAAAGACACACTCTGAAATGTTAGGGATACACTTGGTTTCTGGAAAATGTGGTTCCTTGTAATCACACTGTCACTGTGGCGGCGCGGGATAAGGCGACAGCACTTTATAAACTCTAGTTAGTCCTCACAGTCCATCTGGGATGAGCCTTCCTGCAGATTAGAGAGCCAGCCAACCTCCGCTAGATTCAAATGGCCTCAGACCGGCTAATCTCGCCAAGAGAAAATTCCTCTAGAAGTGACTTTGAGTGGATTTTGTATAAGTACTTAAGATATAACAGGGTGGTGATTCTACCAAGTGCTTCAGAGCTGCACATCTTTTTATTGCCGCTCAGCTGATGAGAATGGTGAATACTCTAAACTGTGCTACCATAATGGCATGGTTATTTTGAACGCACCCCCACAGTTTCACAGACTATTGGGAGGGCGGGGAGCCGGGGCAGCAAACCCATCAAGAGGAAGCTAGTGTCTGCCTGTCTTTGTGGGGAGAAGTGAAGCAGAACACACTGTTTGCTACTCTGCTTGTCTCGCTCAGATTGATGATGGGAGGAACTGTTTCCAAACGCTATCTGGGGAGACAAAAGATACCAAAGACGATTTTTCCTCTGCCTCCTAATCAGACGTGATCCATTTCAACCTATAACAACCAGGGCACCTTTGAGATCCCCGATAAAATTCACTTATCTGCCTCCATTATGTCGAGCTCCCATCCTTCATGGAATCATTTGCATGTCTTTAATAATAAAAGGAACACTGTAATCATTCGACAAAAAAAAGGGACGATTGGGACCGAATTTTCAGAGTTTGGCAGTCGGGTCAATACTGAGCTCCTGTCATTAAGCCTCTGCCAGTCAAACATCCAGCTGTAATTGATGAGTTTCCCCCGGGGGAGGGAGGGTCTGTCACTGGGCTGGAGGGACAGGAAAAGAGGGATTTTCAGCGTGAAAGCAGCGCTGGCGTGCTCGAGTCAATCTGGAAAGCAATTGGTGACTTCTGACTCAAAAAGCAAAAAGCAAGGAACAGGAAGCTTATTGGCTTTAACAGGACGGACCTGCAGCCTATTGGCGGTCTGTAAATGGAGCTCAATGAACTGCTGGGGACAGAAAAGCACTGAAGACATGTTGTGGTTTCTGACACGGGGCAGAAATAGACTTTATCGGCGTTATGGGGGAGCCTCACATGATCTGACAGGCTAATATTTATGCTGCATTAAGAGGTCTCAGGTTTATGCAAGTGTGTTGCAGCGCAGACTGCAGGGAGCGGTCCCTTCAGACGCTGTGGGGTAAACAGGAAAAATGGAGGCAACAAAGCACCGAGGATCACGACATAAGCTGGTTGTCAAATATGTTTTTGCTTCATTAAAAAAAAAAAACGAGGTTATGTGTATTGTAGGGATGTTATTGGAGACGTGGCTTTCATTCACAAAAAGTCACTGTTTTTTTTCTAGTTATAATGTATTTTTATTTTTTGTTTTTAAATTCAATTAATATTCCACAATTATTTTATTAATTATATGTTTTGTCTGTTATTTTTTATATTGATTTATTATTATTATTATTATTTGGTATACTTTTATTAATATTTCTATTTTTTCTATTCAATTATTATTATTATTTTTATTATTATTTTTGTTTATTTTATATGAATTTAATATCAGTTTTTATATTAATTTATCATTATTTTTACATTATTATAATTTATTATTAATATTACCGTCAATTATTATTCCATTATTTTATATAATTGTTTTGGTCTATTTAATATTCATTTCATGAAATGTTTAATATAAATGTGTTATTTCTTTATTTTTTAATATTGGTTTATCAATATTTTTTTTCATATTAATTTATTATTTATCGTAGTTTTTTAAAATTAATTTATTATTATTAGTTTCTATTTTAACATCTTATTGTGTCTTATCTCTGTCTTACTTTTACTTCCGTTGGTAATCTGTTGTTTACTTTTTGATAATTTATTGAATTCTTCTCTTTGCTAATTTAACCTGGAAAACATCCGTCACGGTGCCCAGGAGGTTCTAACCTCTGACTCGAATTGAATGTTATCTTATTTTCTGTTTGTCTTGTCTTGTGTGCCAAATAGTTAAAGCACTTGAAGTACTTCACAGATAAAGCCTCATTTTATATATATATATATCTGAATCCAGGAAAGGACAATCGCTCTTCACAAAAATGCAGATATCTATAGAAACAATCAGTCCGAGTGCGAGTGTTTTAGGTAGGCACACTAATGCATTGTGCCGGTAGATTTGACATTGATTCATTAAAGCTGGCTCTTCTTGATTACATCTGTAGCGGTAAGCTATTTTCTGGCCTTTCACAAAGAAAGCCCACGGTGGAAAATGTTGACAACTGGCGGAGGAGAAAAAAGAAACCTACCAAGGTACTGCAATGAGGTAGACTCAGTCAAAATC
Source organism: Notothenia coriiceps (assembly GCF_000735185.1). Taxonomy (NCBI): domain Eukaryota; kingdom Metazoa; phylum Chordata; class Actinopteri; order Perciformes; family Nototheniidae; genus Notothenia; species Notothenia coriiceps. The sequence goes on from NW_011370354.1 coordinate 3,276, forward strand.
ACTATTGTGTGCAGTGGGCTCGGGCAGCACAAATTAAAGAGGGAAAAACAGGCGAGGAGGAGGAGTGGGGAAAATGCAGATGGGGTATTATTTTTCTTTTTGTATCCCATCTAATTGCAATCATAGGCAGATGTCTGAACGTGTGACAGCATCAGCAGAATTGCTGCTGAGAGCACAGAATCTTTGTCTAAAAATAATCAGACATTCTGCGCGCTGCTGTTTGTTATAATGGTAATCGATGCTGGAGGCTTTGAATTCCATCAATTTATAGATCCACTCTGTTCTGCCTGGTGACTGTACTACCTCACAACCCCCACCTCACACACACACACACACACACACACACACACACACACACACACACACACACACACACACACACACACACACACACAATTCTGTTTCCTGTACCTGTTAGGACCTTATTTTACAGTCTTTTTACCAATACAACAAAACTGTCAATGTATTCTCGACGGAGACATCGTTTTCTCCTGGATTAACTACGGTTTTGGCATTATTCCAAATATGGTTCTCATCAGAGTCTGCACAGAGAGGGCGGACGGGTCAAGCAAAACTTTTATAAAGACCGTTATTCGTCGGTAATCCTGGAGGAAATATGCTTCCCTCAAACCTAATTGAGTGAGCAGTTCAGTTGTTATTCTGCAGGAGAAATTGTTGCATTTGTTTTTTCTGTTTGCTGCTGCTTTTCCAGAGGTCATTTCCCAAAATATATTATTATCCTTCTGCACCGCTTGCAGAGTATACTGTATTAACAATGATGAATTTTAAACTACCTATTCCCTCTCCTGCTGATGTTCAGGTGTATATCAGTATGTAGTGTCTCTACTTTAAAGAGTCCTCTCCTGCTGATGTTCAGGTGTATATCAGTATGTAGTGTCTCTACTTTAAAGAGTCCTCTCCTGCTGATGTGCAGGTGTATATCGGTATGTAGTGTCTCTACTTTAAAGAGTCCTCTCCTGCTGATGTTCAGGTGTATATCAGTATGTAGTGTCTCTACTTTAAAGAGTCCTCTCCTGCTGATGTTCAGGTGTATATCAGTATGTAGTGTCTCTACTTTAAAGAGTCCTCTCCTGCTGATGTTCAGGTGTATATCAGTATGTAGTGTCTCTACTTTAAAGAGTCCTCTCCTGCTGATGTTCAGGTGTATATCAGTATGTAGTGTCTCTACTTTAAAGAGTCCTCTCATGCTGATGTTCAGGTGTATATCAGTATGTAGTGACTCTACTTTAAAGAGTCCTCTCCTGCTGATGGTTCAGGTGTATATCAGTAGTGTAGTGGTACTCTTACTTTAAAGAGTCCTCTCCTGCTGATGTTCAGGTAGTATATATACAGTATTGTAGTGTCTCTACTTTAAGA
>NW_011370355.1:0-14334 GCF_000735185.1 Notothenia coriiceps
CCCCCCCCAACAGTCCAAGCCTATAGCAGCTAAACTAACGTGTCTACATACATGCACTCCCTTAGGATAGGTTGAGGGAAAAGGGTAGCAAGTAAGAAGTAGGAAACAGAGGTGGAGAGGCACACGCAGGGAGAGAGGTCCCCACTGGAACCTGAATTGGTTAGAGGTAAGGAGTAGGTCTGTGACTACTTTCCACACTTCCCGGCCGGGATAGGCCTTCTCTGCAAGCTGTTCTAAGTTTTTAGGATTTAAGTGAAAGAGTAAGAACTCAAATGTATAGGTGAAGAGGCACAACGTATCTACGTCAATGCACTCTTATTAGATTATTTTATTTTATCACTAAAAGCTTTATCAAAAAGAAAGGTCTTAAGCATACTCTTAAAAACGGATAGGCTGTCTGCCGCCCGAACACAAAGCTGGAAGCTGATTCCACAAATGTGGAGCTTGATAAGAAAAGGCAACTATGATCAGTGCATGTGCAATAACGCCCTCTTTATACATCAGAAAGTCCAAATACAAACAATATGGGGAAATCAATACAATGTTGTACAGCAACCACCACATCACACATCAACACAGCTTCACATTGTTTTCTTTTAGGTAACTGCAGGGTATGACTATCAAAGGCTTCAGTAAATATTGAAAGATCTGATTTCCAAAGAGCTGTGCACATAGTGGCTAAACAAACTCAAGTATATACAAGTATTCATTTCCTGCATACCAGCATCATTTAGTATCCATCAATGCTTGACCCTGATGTTAGTTACTTCTGCTCTGTGGTACGTCAGCGGATGGTTTCAGCCCACATGTTTTGGTTGTCTGCATTCGTCCTAAAATGAATTATTTTCAGTCAGTATTATGGAAGAAGCTGAAATTTATAGCAGATTTTTTATAATTCTCTTTTTTGGGAGAAAGTCTAGAGACAATTGGGCAAATAATAGAAACGCAAACAAGAGACGGATAGTTGCTTTCCACAAGATGCCATGGCTGTTGTGAAACGTGTGGAACATATTTATCCAATTTAACTTTTCACAACAAAATATTGCAGTCTCAGTCCCTGTGGTAATGTCTTCATACTGTAACTGTTTGTATGTGTTGAAACAGAAGCAATTATCTTATTTTACAGAGTTTCTTTAGTTTAATTCAACTCTGCATAAAAAAAAACGCCCTAATGGTTGCCCTCATTTATAGTTTACAGTGTTCCAAATAGACATTTTACTGGTATGCTGTCTTTCTCTGGAGAAGCAGTTAAATTAACAGTTCCCCCAGTCAAATAGAGCAAGAAAGAACAAAAGTGAATGATGTGGATTCAACAACACAATCAGATCAAAGAGGTAATCATATAGCATTGATTGGCTAGCATTTGTATATTTGTTTATCTGATTCTTTTTTTCCAGACATTCACTCAGTATGTCAAGAGAGAAGCAGTGAGCCCAGTCTGGCAGCTGACAGTTGGAAATGCTAATCCCAGCACATGAAAGAAGTCTGACAGTTCACTGAGGGAGAGGCTGCACCAGTTTGTTTACAGCGTGATAATCTGAAGCAGGCATCTTGATTGTGTGCTGGCAGAACATCAGCGGCCGTGCCGTGACTGCTGGGCTGCACGGCAATTACACTGGCCTCTTATCTGTATGAATAGCAGGCCTAATGACGGATGGACATATGGAGGGCAATTACAGAAAAAAGGCAACAAGCACAAAGTACCTAAAAGTCTTCCCTCAGTAATCTCATGGGTAAGAACATAGTATAAAGTTGTGTTTCTGTTTTGGTCTCCAACAACTACGACAACGATTATAAGACTCTTTAACTGCTTTATTATGTGCCTATCGCCATAGATCCCTTCACCTGGAAGCTGCAATAAACAGAAGACCTACCACAAATTAATCCTGAAGGTATGAGGGTAAATAACTTACTAGGGGATTTTTTACCTATTACCTGTAGGCTATGCTTAAAAGGAGGTGTAATCCTAATTAACTGGTTTTCACGATTCACCTCCAAATGACTCCAAACAACCTTATTAAATGCCCCCTACAGAGCATCTGCAGTAATTTCCACTTTAACTGCAGCAGGCCAAGAGTTTGATTAATGAAATACCGAGGAGATCTTCCCTTTAACCTAACAGATGTTTTCTGAGTCATGTGATTCTTCAGGATCAAGGCTTTAATCAATGCCATCTGAAGAAGTGAGACTTGCGGGAGTTCCTGCCAAAGTAATACCTTGAAACTCCACATTTTCCCACCGATAATATACTCAGGTTAAAGCTTACATTCCCATTAAGGGCCCTTAAGATGAATGCATTCATGTTTGTAAAAGGGACATTAAGGTTTGCCAGATGTGAACAACAGGCAGTATGCCACAGGCTTCTTGTGTTCTATAATTAAGTGTAGAGTTGCTCGACATATCTTTATTTGAAATTTCTAGAAAGTAGAGTAAGGTAGCCTCACCTCAGCTATTAGATCATAACAGCTTTGACCTCCCATAATGGGGAAAGATAAATGATACGTTCCTACGCCAGTGTTTATAGTGGGATTGCCTTTCATCTCGTGCTGGGAGTCTGCCAGGAAAGATTCTCACTGTGGGGTTTAATGCTCCCAGCTATAAGCCCAAACATGTTTATTTATTTTTACAACTCAAAAGAACCTGTTTTTCCCCTTCTCTATCTCCCACTCTTCACCCCCCCCTCTCTCTCCGTCATTAACTTTATGGGAATTCCCGTGGAATTCTATTGTATGAGTGATTGTATGGGATGCTTTTCTTAGAGAGGCAGAGTTTAATCCTTCCACTGTTATTTCACCTTGTATTTCCTTTGAAATGTGCAGCTAGTGAGGGAACCGGAACATCTGGATGCCACTCTGGCAGTGAGTAAGGCACTGAGTAATGTGGAATCATTGAGCTGTAGTCAAATAGTTGTGGATTTGAGATTATGTAAATCAAAGAAATAAAACAAACTTTCTGGAAAACTATTCTAATTTTGAGGAACTATTGGGATCCTTTACTGAAAGTGTCAACTTCAAAACTCCATCAAGTCCTGCATTGAAAATGTCAGTTACCGAGTCTTTTAGAATAGTCAACAAATTGCATTTAAAGTATGTTAAAAAAAAAGTACTCATACTGCATCAATGCTTCGTGAGTGAGTGTGATAAAAGAAAGGCTGATAATGAATACAATTGTAATATTTAAACTGAGGCCATAATGAATATAAGCATTGGGTTTGTCAGGGTTTAACAGTTTTAAACGCCTTTGCTCTACCCACCATCATACAGCTTTTCTCTCTCCTTCTATCTTTTCCTCCATGCGAGCCTGCGCTCCAAAGGGGTTGCTGTGACCCCAGAGCCCCACATGTGTAAGGGGATATCTCAGGCAGCGTTCAGCAGGAAGCTCACTGAGCAACTGGCTGCACAGCACACTGTAAGGCAAAGCAGTTAGAGGAAAGGAAATAAGGGAGCAAAGATATGAAAATATCATCAGAGGACTGGAAAGCAGCTTAATTTCAGCTCCTGCAATCCCTATGTAAATACTGCACAGTGCACACACACACACACACACACACACACACACACACACACACACACACACACACACACACACACACACACAGGTGGTGGCTTTGAGTTCTCTGAGCATCAGCAGGCTGCCGTCTGACAGCAGCTAGTTCAAAGACACTTTTCTAACACAGTGCATTTCTTTGTTGCACCTAATTGCAAAGATAAGCAATCACAAACTGGGATATCGTCCGTGTTTGTTACTCAGTAGTCTGGTCCTGAAGATATCTGCACCATAAGGACACATTTTAAAAATAATGATGATGTCCTCTGGCCATGATAAGCTGAAATACTTAGAAGATTGCATCACCGACTGGAAGTGCAGCCAAAGACGTTTTATGTAATCGAGTATTTAGAGATACAGTTAAAAATAGTAAAGAAAGACTCTGCAGAAAGAACTAATCCCCAAGCATAACAAAGGAAGCAATGCATGAACATTATATCTTTAAGTGAGCAATAGATACCATACAAAGCAGGATGGGAAGAAGGTTTTCATAAAGGTTGCCTTGGATACCTCATTGCACGTTAATGGTCAACTGGTATCCAAGCAGTAGCTGAATGAGCCGCTGGATGAGAAGCCTAATGCTATTCAACTAATGCAAGTAGGACTGGAAATAACATGAGGGTCCAGCATTGTGCCTGTACACTTTACTATTAGACCTGTAAGCTATTCAACATCCAAATGACAGTATTCATTGGTAAGCGCCACAATTGCACGAAAAGCATGCAAGTGAGAATAAAATGATTATATATATGTATAATGTAACTGTCAGATTTGCGCACCTAGTCATCCACCCTGAGCAAGGTAACATATTCTATGCCCATATATATTCCTAGCCTCTTATGTGTGATTGCAAAGAGTCAAACCATTCAACACATGCTGGGCTGTGATATAGGCTGCTTTAAGCTACATTATCATCATCACCATTCCTGGTTACAGACAGAAAATAATCAGTAGCTGTTCTTGTAATTGCATTGTTCTTTTTATCCTTTCTTTGCATCGAGAAGTCTAACTTCTTCAGAGCAGACAAAAGGAAAAGACAGGTGTAACTACCTATGCACAACCCAACAACTAGCTGGGTACTGACAGTGGTATACTCAAAGAAATAGAGCCACCGTTGATGATAACTGTAAGTCAACAGGTTGGCTCACAGAAAAGTCTTACTTTTCTAACTAGTATTAGCCCAACAGTTATAATATTGAGATTGTTTAGGAAATCCAATGTTAGACATTTCAATTTAACGAATTACAGTCAAGTTTTAAAGGTCCCCTATTATGCAAAATCCTCTTCTTCATGTCTCTTCTACATCAACATGTGTCCCCTCTTCTCCATGTCTCTTCTACATCAACATGTGTCCCTTCTTCTTCATGTCTCTTCTACATCAACATGTGTCCCCTCTTCTTCATGTCTCTTCTACATTCAACATGTGTCCCCTCTTCTCCATGTCTCTTCTACATCAACATGTGTCCCCTCTTCTTCATGTCTCTTCTACATCAACATGTGTCCCCTCTTCTTCATGTCTCTTCTACATCAACATGTGTCCCCTCTTCTTCATGTCTCTTCTACATCAACATGTGTCCCCTCTGTGGAAAGAGACTCTGAAAGTTTCAGGAACAAAGATTCTCTCTCTTTTTGATCCATTTCTATAAAAACCTGTCTGAAAATGAGCTGATCAGATTTTGGCCACTTTATGATGTCATAACGATGTTTTGGCTTGTGTAACCATTAGCCAATCAACAACCAAGGTACCCCCCCCCCCCCCCCACACACACACCTTAGCACCTGAATCAATCAATCAATGTTTATTTATATAGCCCAATATCACAAATGTTACATCCCTCTCTTCATGTCTCTTCACAGTCAACATGTGTGCCCTCTTCTTCATGTCTCTTTCACATCAACATGTGTCCCCTCTGTGGAAAGAGACTCTGAAAGTTTCAGGAACAAAAGATTCTCTCTCCTTTGATCCAATTTCTATAAAAACCTGTCGAAAATGAGCGTGATCAGATTTGTGCCACTTTATGATGTCCATAACCGATGTTTTGGCTTGTGTAAACCATTAGCCAAATCAACAACCAAGGTACCCCCCTCCTCTTTGTAACCAAATCTCTGTAACCAAATCTCTCTCAGAGGGGCGTGGGGAGGGGCTCCTTATTTTCATCTAAGGTAACAGACAGAGAATCAGCACTTTGGAAACAGGGTTGAAACAGAGGGGATTATGGGTAATGCTGCAATGATCTGTTTGGTGTTTGGAGCCAAACACTTCAGAGACAGGTTCTGTATATATCTGAGACCTATAATATATTGATTAAAAACAGTATAATACGGGACCTTTAAATCCCGCTTGTTACAAATGGTGTAAGCTGTGAAACTAAGATAAGAAACACAGACTGATATTCATAATACATTCCCAAAGTGAAGGTATATATTTGGCATCCAAGGGGTCAAGACGGGACAGGAAGTGAAGACAGCCAAATGGCGTCCAAGAAATCCAAGGTGCAAAAGAACGGGACGGATGTTCAAAACAGGAAGTTAAGATTTTAAGATGCAAGAAGCTAAAAAGTTAAAGAAAGGAGCACACGGCGGCTTTAACAACGACTTATCTTAATTTATGTATGCCACGAAGCCATGGCAGTGAGTCAACGCTGACACCGAGGCCCTGACACTGGAACAACTAAGTGGAAGCCAGCCATCATTAATGTAATTAGCACCACCTGTGTTTGACAAGCCAACATATCCGCCTAATTAGATTTCAGTACCGTTATGGAGATAATGACGAAAATACTCAATTGTGAATTCATTGAATCACTTTGTGAGGTTTTTATGTATCTATTGATTAATCTATAATAGCCTAAGTAAGCACTGGCGCGGTCTGTAACAGCCGGCCTGTCAAACTCTAGCCTTCACGGTACAAGCCTGCAAATTGATGGCTTGCTAAAGGCAGTGTGGGTGAGTGTGAGACCGGCAATGCTGCATTTCCAATAATGATTTTTTTTTTGCACACAATGTCTGTCGGAACACACACACACCCACCCACAGTAGACTATACAGCAGCGCGCACACTGATTCATACACATAAGAATCACAAGCGCACACACCAACATGACTTCATTCGAGGGCTTCAAAACAAAAAGTACATTTCATATATCTTTGCATTCTAAGGTTTTATCGTCTCATTTAATCACCCGTTCTCATTCCCTACTTGTCAAATTGGATGCTTGGTTGCAGTTTAACCAGAAGGTACATGAACTCAAACAACACTACTTGGTTATTTTTAGAGTAAGATCACAGTTTGGGTTAAAATAAGCACCTTTATTATGTAAATTATGAAAGGTAAATACATTGACGTTTAACTTTTCGCTTGACAAGGGACCTGAAAAGCAGTCTCTTGTTTTTTTTGTTTTTTTTCTACTTTCCATCCAGCTGCCAATATATTTTTTCTACGCCACATTATTCCATGAAAACCAAAAGTCCAAGAAGAGTCCCATTGAACCGTATGAGAAACATTCTATTACCCCAAAAAAAACGGCAAGTTTTTCAACAACAACAACAACAACACAAAAGATGGCAAATAATGCTTCTTTCCCTCACCCTAAACAATGTCAATACTCATGTTTAAACCTATCCAATCCAACCAATGAAGGCAACAAGTATAGCCAATCAAAGACAGGGCGAGTAGGGTGGGTTAATGCCTTCGGGACAGTATAATAACAAATATGGCTGACATTCTGCATCATTTTGACTAACAGAGCAATAGGCATTCGGAGCATTGGGAGTTGGTTTTCAGGGTCACAGACTTGAGGTCAATTGGCTTTCTGTGCACTAAGGACATTTTTCTGACTTTTGGGCGAACTCGATAATGGTCCATCGACACAATGGGCAGTCCATTCAATCCACTCTTTCTTCTTCCCTACATAAACGTTCTGGTCTTTATACTACATCACGTGACTTCTGGAGCATTGGCTCTGCTTGAAGATGCATTAAAGGGGACCTATAATGCAAAATGCACTTTTGTACGTCTTTGATACATGAATATGTGTCCCCGGTGTTCCAGGGAACTCACCAAGTGTCAGAAAACACAACCCTCTCTATTTTCCTCCATACCCAAATCTCTTAAAAAGGGGCTGCAACGGATCTGATACAGACTGATCCAGATTTGAACACTTCTATGTCGTCACAGAAGTGGCGCTACGGCTATTGGGCCAACTCCACCAATCAGGAGGAGACAGCCACGGACATTGCCGTTGGAAAGCGCTGGAGACGCTATAGTACATATGCCAGGCCTGTAGATGGTGCTGTTCTCACAGAATCAGCCCATGCAAAGACAGTGTTAAATTGAGCGAAATGAGGAATGGCTAAAATGCATGATCTGTTTGGTATTTTGAAAAATAAAAAGTATAAATATGCCTTATATAGGTATGGTCCTACACTATATTATTCAAATATAGCATGGTAGGTCCACTTTAAAGAAGCAAGAGAAAATGCATAGTGGTAATATGCAACATTTTCAGATTGTCATGTTTTTTCCTTTTTTGTTTAACTAAGCTGTCTAATATCTCAAGACGATTCATGCAGAGACACATGTCATAATCTCCTCAGGCGGTGTGTGTATGAATAAGTGCAGCCGAGTAAAACTTGCAGGTTGTTCTTTTAATCATTTGCTGTTAAAATATTGTCTCTCTTTTCAAATAAATGCTTTGCCTCATCTCCGTAGAGTTATTAATCTGTCTCCCAAAACAAAGGGCTTGCACTTTGATGATCAATCTCTGCGTTGAAAACTTCAGCTCCAGTGCTCTCCATTCAAACTCTGTGGTCTTAATATCCACCCGAGAGAATAGAACCAGACTGCTAAGGTTATTAAGATATGAACCATTAGCCGCTAATGTGTTGGGAAATGACTCATGACCTCCACCTTAGTATTTCACATTTAAATGTACTGGATGACTCATGACAGCCATTTGGAAAAAGCCGGGAGAGGGTGGAGTGTTTGTGCGTAGGAATAAGAGTGAGAGCGAGAAAGCAGCGGCAGAATGAGTTAAGTTACAGGTCAGACAGAGGGGAGATTGGAGTTTCTCAGGTGAAATAAGGTTAATGTTATTTGGAGCTGATGCAAATTCATCAATTCATCGAGACGCTTCATGGTGAACATGCACTGTGATCCAAAAGAGAGCTGGTGTTTAATACCGGAGTCCTGAGCCTGCATTTGTATTTTCTCTATGTTTAAATGATGCACATGTCAATCTGAAAGAAATCGTGGCTGGCTGAAAGTATGCATTATCTGTAAATGGTAAAACTAATTCACATTGTGCATGCTGTAAATATAAGCTTAAAGGTGGGGAAGGTAAGTTTGAGAAACCGGTTCGAGATACACTTGTTGTTATATTCCATGGAATGCTCTTAACATCCCGATAGCAATGAATATCTGAAGTGCTTTGACAATAAATCCATAAAAAATGTCATCTGTGGAAGCCGTGGCGCTGTAAAAAGCACGACCAATCATCTGAGCCGGCCCGGCTAAAATAACTGGATGGCCTACCTGCCTGTCAGCCTTCCATCTGTGCATAAACTTATCTCGTGCCCTCATTGGTCATGTGCGCGCTCGTGTGTGTTGGAGGAGGGGCTCTCTCAGGAAGTGGCAGATTTTTTCCGGCTGTGTATTTTCAAATTCTAGTGCACTCGAGCTGGTTTCTCCAAAAATTACCTACCCCACCTTTAAACTTAAGGGGACCTGTTATGCTCATTTTCAGGTTCATATTAGTACTTATACCTCATTCACACAAACGGTCTTTCAGGGCCGTTTCGGAGCTGGAGCTTGAAAAGCACCGGGTTTTCCTCTTCACACCACAGCGGAGCAGCCTCTTAGCTCCGGAATCCGGTTCATTTCGAGCACCAAAAAATTGTCCGGCCAGAGCAAAAGCACCGCATACATCACGCTTACGTCGAGGCGGGGCAGGGGCGGGATCAACTCCTGAACAACAAAAAGCCCATGTTTTATCCAGTTTGTACACAACGATGGAGAAACTTAACAAGCAGCAGTGGTCCACTGAAGAGACCAGCTACCTACTGGGAATCTGGTCTTCCGAAAAGGTACAGAGGAAGCTCGAGCACAATCGGCCATTGTTGTTGTTGTCGGTGTCAGCTGTGAGGGGTTTCCGCGCGGTTTGGCTTTATGAAGCAGGCACGCAAACAGTTACGTCATGACGCAAACGATGACGCAATGAGTCGGACTCTGGGCAGTGTGAAAAGAGCCGGAGCTAAACCGAAGAACCGGTTCTGAACCTGAAAAGCTCTAGCACGGAGCTTGAACCGGAGTTGCGTTGGTGTGAATGAGGTATTAGTGCTCTACTGGGACATGCTTTAATGTCCAAACTAAAAACAGTTTGAGTAATTTTAGCAAACTCCATTGCTTGGCTGTTTTAGGAAATATCTTTTTGAGAAATTAAATTATGTTTGAGTCTGTTTTCTCAAATATTTCTGTTTTCATTTTGATGTATGGGCTTCGAGCTAATGGAGTGCAGGTGTTGTGGTAGATAATTACGATAATGATGTACCCTACCTTGTCCATCTTTTCTCTTTTGCTTTTTGACTCATGACTGCTTGATGGTCGTGATTTTATAAATCAACGATTCTCACTGCATTTAACTTACTTTCTTATATTTTTCTGGTTCCATTTTTAATGCATCTTTCAAAACGTTTCTCTCTAGGTGCTTTTCAAATGTGCTCTGTAGATAAACGTAGCCAGATGGAGTTGACAATGTTTATGTGATTTACCTTCACAGCCTCTTTGCAGAGCGGACGGTAAGAGCTGAGACGGATGCAGGTTTGTGATGTTAAACATCCACTTTGCCGACGCTGCACAACTATAAATTATTTACACAATGATAAACAGATTCACCTATTCTCATCCAGAGCTATACGGCTCTAATACCTCATGATTGAAATCTTCCTCATTTTATATTCCATCAGTCCATTTCTATCAGGAAGCAGACTTAATGGAGGGGAAATCTGCACATGTGGCACACTTTAAATGAAGCCTCCAGATTTTAATTGCTCCGCTGTGCCTCATACACTTAAAAGCTCAAATGATGTCTTTGTTGAAAAAGACAAAGAAGATTTTGGTCCGTAAACCTGAAGTACACAAGTGGATATTTTCCGGGAGACCTGCCAACATGGATATTGATGACGTATGTAACTATGACTACTGTTACCTTGAAAATCCAGTAAAACTGACCCAGTTTTCACAGACAGACAAATAAACAACCTGAGATTTAAAATGATACGACCAATAATAATAATAATAATTCCTGACATTTATTATAGCGCTTTTCCAGATGCTCAAAGCGCTTTACAAATACACATTACACACATATAACGGTCATGGACTGTGGACAATACCCACAGAAGCAAATTCAGGTGAAGTGTCTTGCCCAAGGACACAACGGCTTTACAGACACAGCGGCGGAGGCGGGTTTCAAACTGGTGTTCCCCAATGGCCCTTTGATCTGATGATCAACGCACAGCCCACTGCGCCACTCCGCCCATCTTCACACCGCGAAGTCATCAAGGCCCTTTATAAGTACACATTACACACATATCATACATGTAACGGTCATGTAGTGTGGACAGTACCCACAGGAGCAAATTCAGGTGCAGTGTCTTGCCCAAGGACACAACCCAATGGCGAGGGATAACGTAATAGTTCACAGTACGCTTCGAAAATCCTTTATAATTAAGTTGATGTAATTAAACAGTCCACTGTGCCTTCAGCTTTTGTTCTTTCTCCCAGTTTGATCATCTTTTAATGCTTCAGACAGCACAGATGTGATCTCAATGCAAGGCAAGACAGAGAAAATCAGGTGAATAAATAAAACATGATAAGGCTGAAGGCTCCTCCGATTACAGATGCCTACATTTCTGCATTTTAAAGAGAAATACAACACAGTATCATACTGTAGGCCAGTGATGTTCAGAGAAGTTATTTATGACGTCATTTACCATTTTACTGTGTTATATGTTTTCCAAAACCTGCCACGTTAATCGTTAAATAATAATTAGGGTAGACTGAAACTCTTTGATTGTGCCGATGTCCCGGTGATATCACACTGACTAAATAGCACTGTGTTCCTTCAGTCATGAACATTTAATATACATTGACAAAGGAAAACATAAATCAACAAGATGTATTCATCAATCAATTCAGTTGTTGTCTGGGTGCCAATAAAGTTTGTTCAAAACAGACCCAGCACATGGAAAGGCACACATTTCACTTCATGGGTAAATGTGTAGACACGGTACACAAAATGTTGCTTAAAGTGACGTCGTATTTATACACCTTCCCATCAAATCACAGAGATACTGAAGTGTGTGTCTCTTAAATCCTAATTGACATCCATTTGGCCTACCAGTCACTCAACAGTTAGCAACACTGAAGAAAGTACAAACAAATTAAGCAGTTTATCCAACAAAACTTTATAGCATTCCTCAGAGACAGAAACAGCCCATTGCCTCCCTGTTCCTGGTTTTACTGTAGCTTAATACGGAGCGTAATGTTGAGAGTGTGCTCCTTCAGGCATGACTGGGAGTAATGGGCCCTCCAGTCACTACTGTTTATCTTCCCGGACAGTTGATAGCCCTCCAATGTGTCATTACACTAACTAGGCATAGCCTGTGTGTGTGTGTGTGTGTGTGTGTGTGTGTGTGTGTGTGTGTGTGTGTGTGTGTGTGTGTGTGTGTGTGTGTGTGTGTGTGTGTGTGTGTGTGTGTTTGTGATGAACAGCTCAGCCTCTGGAGGGTGCTAGTGTCACTACAGACTTTTACCCTGTTTTCTTTTTCTTTCTAAAACCTTAAGTAGGAGAGGTTCTCATTGCTCAAAGTAGTTAAAATACTTGAAATATTTTGAACTGTGAAGTTACAGATACCTGGTCTTGTGATCTGGAAAACTAACAGCTCCATGATACTTAGAATACTTTTATGTTGGAAGGGTGACAGTTCTATTGAACGTCTTGCAGGTTTAAAGGTATTCCTCAGCTTCCTGCTGAAGTGCCTTGAAGCAGCAACATGTTTTCAGGTGATTGTAACAACAGAGTCGTTCAAATGAATGCTAATGAAGCTCTGGCTTTTTCCACCCACAATCCCCTGGGCTCTGGGTGGCTATCAGATGCAAAAAGAGAGAGTAGGGGGTTGAGTGGGCAGGAAGTGGGCTCTCAGAGCCCCATGAGGCTGGGTGTTAATTTTGAGAGGACACTGTGTTTATCTGACTCCTTAATATCTCTTTTCTTCTTTCTCCTCCTCTCCTTTCTATTAATCTCTCCTTTCCTCTCCTAACATGTTTCTTTAGTTGAATCATCACATTTTTCTAAAACTACATCATTGTGTAATTGCACAAAACACATGCATGCGCAGTACCATCACACTCCCTCACACACACACAGCTGGGCTCTGTTAGTTAGCTGTCAGACACTTCCATGTCCCTCCCCCCCCTCACATCCTCCGGCAGCACGTGTACAGAACAATCCGGCACATCTATCAGCCTTTCTGAGTCTCCTCTACAACCTGCTGCTTTCCTGTCGCCTGACATGTCCTTCCTCAGCAAGGCATCATCTGGCCTGTCTAGGTCATGGTCCAGCAACCTTCGCTGTCAAAAAAGACATTTTGCCCCCTTTGCCACAAAATTAACGATGTCTGGAGCCCAAGACATATTTGACAACACAGATTCTCAAGCTGTACGATATATGCAATAACTAGTAGCATCTGCAAACTTATATATCGACAACGCAGAAACATGTTGAAAGTCTATTGCTATTTTTACCTGGAAATGTCTTTCAAAATGACACTTTTGTGGTTTGCTCATTTATCCCAATATACAGTATCAAGCATAGGTAAACCAGCATTGTTGTAACTTATTTTTCTGGATTTATACATGGTTAGTTTTCGTAAAATGTAGGATTGGCCTCCCCCATAGACGCAGTGGGATGTGAGGCATATTTTAGCTGTCCACTGGAAAAATAGCTCTTATTTATGTCAAAGGTACAGGAAGAAACGGCATAGGGGCTGATGAGCAGCATCTGGTTCTAGAGCCGCGGGTTGCCTACCCCGGTCTAGGTTGTGCCTAGACCCACTACGGCACTCCCATGCTGTACCTAGCCTACAATATCCCCTGGTAACATGGTATGACGTCTACATGCTACCACTGGCTCAGATAATGAAGAGCAACAAAATAAGTTACCATAGCTATGCAGATGACACACAAATGTACGTAACAATTTCACCAGGAGACTATGCTCCAATTCAAACACTGAGTAAGTGCATTGAACAAATCAATGACTGGATGTGTCAGAACTTTCTCCAATTAAACAAAGATAAAACTGAGGTAATGGTTTTTGGAGCCAAGGCAGAACGTATAAAAGTTAGCGCTGAGCTTCAGTCTGCAATGTTCAAAACAACAGATAAAGCCAGAAATCTAGGTGTAGTCATGGACTCTGACCTGAGTTTCAACAGTCACATTAAAACAGTCACTAAATCAGCCTACTATCACCTAAAGAACATATCTAGGATTAAAAGACTAATGTCACAGCAGGATTTGGAAAAACTTGTCCATGCTTTTATCTTCAGTAGACTTGACTACTGTAATGATGTCTTCACAGGTCTCACTAAAAAATCTATTCGAAAGCTTCGGCTGATTCAGAACGCTGCTGCTCGAGTCCTTACCAACACTAAGAAAGTGGATCACATCACTCCTGTTCTGAAGTCTTTACTCTGGTTCCTCACTAACACTAAGAAAGAGGATCACAT
>NW_011370356.1:0-4313 GCF_000735185.1 Notothenia coriiceps
CTACATCCTGGGCTTTGTTCAAGGGTGTTTCCATCCAAGACATTTGTGCAGCGGCGAGCTGGTCCTCGCCGCTCACTTTTGTCCGCTTTTACAGGCTAGACGTCTCTGCTCCTAGTGTGGCCCGAGCAGTGCTGTGCCCCGTGTTGAGTCAGAGCTCTACCTGTTAAGTTCTGGTTGGTTTGGTGATTTTCGAGATAAGCTTGTCTGGCAATACGGGAGCTTCAATATCCCATAGTGAGACATCGAACGGAGTGTTATGAATGAGAACTATAGGTTACTTACGTAACCCCAGTTCTCAGAGTAACATGTAGTGAAATGTCTCACCAGACGGCCCTCCTTGCTAAGGTGAAGCGAGAAGAGGTGCTTATTTTGAATGACGCTGCGACGTGGCACAAGTTACTTATAGGGTGGGTGGATTCCCTGACGCTGACGTCAAAATCACCAGCCAATCAGGATTGGCGTAATGAGATTGATGCTTCTGTTTGCTCCGCGATGAGGCACATCCCATAGTGAGACATCTCACTACATGTTACTCTGAGAACTGGGGTTACGTAAGTAACCTATAGTTTCTGGTGCCTGTTGCATGTGAACAGAAGACTTTTTTTAATAACGATTGCGGTCCGTTTGCGTTATCGTCCTCGTGTGGCTCCAGCCTCAGTATAGGATCTTTTGTCAATCCCAGACATGAATCGGCTCTAACTACAGGCAATGGTAAATGATAAACTCAGATAATGTAGAGTAAAACAGTCCGGAGAAACAACAAAGAGAATTCCAATAATAAACCGTAGTAAATGCTCGGCCAGTGAGGCAAGAAGATAAGGAACGTGTCATTGTGATTTGTATTACAACTGAAGAATATAGTCCCTGTGGTCATGCAACTTTAAATCATCAAACGTGAGTGGCTGTGTCCAAAAAAAAGAGAGAGAAACTAGCACTAGTTAGTCTGATGCCTGTATTCATCCTCCATACGATGAAATTGCAGTTAACATGTACATAATATTTTAACATCTTACTCCTTGAACTAGAGGGTTTCATTTGAAAGAACCACAGCTGGTGGTTGTTGGAACAGTGGACAGACCTAACCAAGGTCGGTTTGTTGAATTTGATCTTGATCCTGTTAAGTTTTAATGAAGTGTTATACGATGCTCCACACACACCTGCACAAATATATCGTCATTAACAGGTTATTGGGCTCACGGTGGTCTGGTTTAGTAATGTATTTAACATAGCGCCCAAACCTTGTCACAGAGACCTTTGCCCTTCGACCTTTTGACACAAGAGTCTGGATCAGTCATTTGTTGTCAGTTCTAGTTCATTCATCCTTTAGTCCGATCAGATTTGTGCAAAGTTTGAAAAAGTTCCCTCTAAACGGACAAACTGAAATCATAATGCCTTCGGCCATTGCTGACATAATAGGAAGAAAGTATGTCAAATATTTTAGGGAGAAATCTAGAGGCCTAAAGTTGAATTTAGAAACTGAATGTATCATTTTCATGTTGAGTATGGGTGAGTATACAAAGGACAAACATTTCAAATGGATTGTTGCAGAAAATAATATGTAACTGATGGTTTCATTACTTTTGACAAAAGCAAGCAGAAAACAAACAGCTTGAACATTGCACATTATTTAAACATTTGCATAAATAACTTTGCCAAAAGGGCAGACCCTCTGAATTTTTAACAGTTAAAATAAATAGCCCAAGGAGTCTTTGCTTGCCCTCATGCTTCACTCACACATACATGCTGTACTATCTACTGCCCACTCATTTGTTTAGTCTCGGGAATGTACAGGTCATGGTGAAAAGAATATGAACTGCCAAAAACAGAGGTAGCTGCTCATGCAGAAGGAAACACAGGTCATATTCGGGTCTTTTGAAACTAACAAAGAGAAACATGTTGGAGGTTGTATGACAAGACCTCAAGGCTGCCATGTTACACAATCCCAAGTAGTCAAGCCCCCTTCAAATCAGACAGTGTTTTCCAGTCTTATATCACAAAGTACCCACACCCGATCTGTCTGTTGCAATCACAGCTTTAACAATGATTTATTTTCCCTTCTTTTTCACACACACCGAAGACAATATCAGGGCAGAAACAAACCTACTCCACCAAATGTGTAATGTCTTAAACAGGGAGCTTTATAGAGGAGACCTTTCAGAGAAGCCTGAGGGGCTGTAGGAGCAGTAGATGTTGAGGGCCCCCTACACACACACACACACACACACACACACACACACACACACACACACACACACACACACACACACACACACACACACACACACACACACTTTTCTAATTCAAACTGTGTGTTCAGAGCAAGTGAACAACTGTGAGGCTGTTCAACCTGATAATCAGAAACCTCTAGAACTGGAAGGATCATTTGAACCATATTTTGGATTTGAAAAGAGAAGCTTACCGCTGGGCAGCTGCTCCTTCAGTCCAGCCTGTCTGCTCTCCGTCAGCTGTGCAGCGTCTCCGGGACACTGTCTGTCCTCTGGACCGCTGACCAGGGCCTCGCAGCATCTCACAGCATGCATGGCTCACTCCACTTCCCGGCAGATGTCACCTTGACTCCTCTTTCAAAAAGAACAAGAGCCAATGAGCATACTCCTCGCACATCAAAGTGAGAGCACTTGACTCTGACCACTACCTCAGTCAGCTGCAGCAGTTTGAGAGCCAACATTAATTAAATGTGAAAGTATGATAGACACAGCAAACAGCCATTTTACTGTTTGCATTTGAAAACTCCTTGGCTGCGCTGGAGTGGAGCCATGTTAGTGTTTGCAGAACACAACGCCAGGTCCACATTCTGTATTTAGTTTCTTTCCAGAGGTCCATCTCGGCTCAGGCACCAGCGCAGCGCGTGTCTGTTTGTTTACAGAGCTTTAAGCCCACTTTCAACGTGGCGGATGCATTCCTCATTCAGCGGCCACTATGCTCTGCTGCTGCCAAATTATCAATTTACAAAGAGCAGAACCTCGTCCAACCTGAGCAAGTTAACACTTCTACTCAGTGAATTCAGTAGCTCAGAGAGCCCCCAAAAGGTGTCAATGTGAAAGATGAGCCTCTTACTCAGAACCTGGACACGCCAAGTGTTCTGCTGCCTCCATACACTACATCATCCCCTGAGGCCTGCACCATAGGGCACCACAAACATACATTACTCTTTTCTTTAATAAGTTCTGTTTGGAGAGCTCCTCATATGCTTACAGAACAATAAAACTCTCATGGGTATATGTAACGTTTTATTAAAATAACACATTTAAAAAAAAAGCTTCTCTCATAACTTGGGCAAATCAAGGCTGCAGTTTTACTGTATAATCCTTGCCACAACAAAAATAGCATTTTGGGATTGAAACCACTGAATCAAACTTGAGTACTAAGACAAAATATACTCAGAGCATTCAAGGTCAATTAAGATTAGGTCCAGCTCCTTGTGAAAGACACTATCTCAACATATCCTGTCGCCCAGGTAGCTTAAGTGTTATGACCTTAATCTGATGACGCATGAACGATACACTACAATATGCTACATTGGCCTGATTCAGGTAATGCAGTGTTGAGTTGATTTTCAGCCCACAACAAACCTTCCTCCATCTGGTAGTGTGGAGCAGGAACGAGTCCTGAAGCCAGAAATGTGTGATCATTTTACCCCTTCCGGTTCCCTTGTCTCAAAGTCAACATTTTAAAAGTGTCTTTAGTTGTTAGCCTGAAATAAGGTGTGTTGTTAGTGCACAAGCTAAAGAGATGCTCATGTTTTGTGCTTCTACAGTATGTGTCATAAAAACAGCCGTTGCTAACAAGTGACTGAATAAGACTACTAAACGTCAATACGCCGAACATTTGCCACGTTTAACTTAGTGGTGATGACACGTAGCCTTATGACTGCCATGCATTTCCTCTTTAGCCTTTGGTTTTTTGCTTCTGGCGATTGCAGTTACGTTTGCTAGTGGAGCCTCGCAGCGGCAAAATTGTGGCGTGCTTACACTGTAGGTGCGCCGCGTTTGGGGGTGAGGGGTTGCGGTTGCTAGTGGAGCCTCGCAGATGGGGGTGCTGCAGCCCCCTCAGCATCCCCCCCTTCCCGCGTCCATTCGCGATGTCTCGCAGACCACATGCAGCAAGCAGGAAATGAACCCAGCTCACACTGTCCACCAACACGGCACCCAGACCCCACGCATGTAATTTTCTGGTTTCTGGTTAACGCCATTGTAAAACATAATCACAGATGTTCCACTCTAACAGTGGTGGACTCATCAGAACATAGTGGGCGAGCTGACCAATCAGAGCACAGTGGGCTCACAGGGGGGGGG
>NW_011370356.1:4353-6543 GCF_000735185.1 Notothenia coriiceps
GAGCTCCAACAAGGCGTTTAGGACAGAGAGTGAATACACATACTATACAGAGATGCTGTATGAGAAACCAATGTGAGTTTGGAAAATTGCACAATGTAAATCTATTCTAGTAGACCCCAACAATGGAATTATGATCAGTAGAAATGGCCGTGACACGGGACCTTTAACATTTAACAAAAAAATAAATGTGTCATTTACGTAGCCAAAACGGCAAATACGTCTTACCTTTGCTGTTTTCTGATGAAAACTTGTGTTCAATGGCATTAAAACGCATATAACCGCTGCTGAAGGTTAATCCAATGTCTCTGTGTAATGGTAATGTTTAGATGGATTTAGGAACTCCCTCTCGATTCTATTGGCTCTAACGGTTCAAAAGTGGTGTCAATCATCAAAATCGACCGATGGGTTCCAGAGATATGGCAAATACAACCAAATGACCCCAGAGGTGGGTTTTTATTTTCTAAATCTCTCTAAAAAGGTCAAATGTCACTTGTTTTGCATCAATCTTGATACAGGGTACTTATTATATGTTATAATTTGGATTCCTAAAGATTTTTGTCTACTATCCCTTCTACCAAGGGTGGTTTTCACTCTAAGTAATGTTTTTTTTTGGACGGAAACTATAATTGTTTTACTATGCTCAATCTGAATTGACTTTAAAATAAAAACAGCTATATTGATTCTGACTTTTCTACATCCATCTCACAGGTGTACAGATGTATCATCCTCATTTTGGACGCCCCTACCATAGTGGGGCCGTGATCGGGTCGGCCCTCGCCGAAAGGAAACCCCCCCCCCGCAGGACTTGATACACCCCCTTGATAAATACATTTAATTATAATGAAATCAGCTGCAATGGATCATGGATCCACCAGGGGGAGCAGTGATTAAAAAGCTGCCACACTGGAACTCATGAAATAAACAGCTGATAGATCTACAGGAATCTGATATGGCGGATATTTGTTAAGATCCATTCCATATGTCACGGATAGGATCATATTCTGTGCTAAATAAGAGACATGTAATCATTTACAAAACATTACCATGTTTATATTTAACAAAATAATGTTGTTAAATAAAAACAACATTACAGCCGTTTATGAACGGTAATGTTTACTACTGAAGCCTTCCGAGTAAATCGCCAGAATGCCGACACCTCCTCATCACTCCACCGCTCCCATGTTTATTTAGTTATTCTCTCTCCGTTGGTGCGTGGGGCTAATGCTAATACTAATAATGCTAATGCCAGCAAATACAATGGCGGCTTCAAAAAACTTTGCAGAGTTTTACGGGGTGTGGTTTGCAATTCGCCCAGCCAATATAAATTGGTACTTTTTCTCCCCAGGATAGTACCACCTCTCTAGCAGGCACTAAACATGGGGGTAAAAGTTCTCTGAACTAAGTTCTCTTTTTGGTGTGAACGCAAAATTCCAGGCACTAATGGAACTAAACGGGAAAAGTACGGGTAAAAGTACTCCGGTGGGAAAGTGCCTAAAGATATTCCATTGATCGAGGGACAGTTAGTGTTGTTATGAGATTTTGGCGCCAAAGGTCAGGGACATTTGGAGTTCTGTCATGTACAGAGTGGTAAAAGCACCAAAAGGAGGGTCGGTGTACACCATTGCACCTGCAAACAATCTGATAAAAACCAAACAGGTCCACCGCACTCTGTTGAAGGCTGTCGTTGGAACACACTCTCCAGGTGGCGCCCCTGTCCCTCTCTCAATTCCTCCTGACTCGCCACAGTCCGAGGATGAGCTGTCCTTTGATGGTGACCTGTGGGTTTCCAGAAATGAAGCTCCGCCTCCTCCTTCCACCAGATCAGCGGTGGTGACCCGAGGAATCTCTTGGTTGCTGCTTCCACCATCTGACCCAGCCCACGTCGAGGCCGGTCCTTTGGTGACTCTCGCTGCCATGCCAGAGTTGCCACCCTCTCGCTTGGCTATTCCACCTGCCACTTTCCCTGATTCTAGCGAAGGGATATCGCGATGGACAGCACGGTCAACCGCTGGGCATCATCCTAATGTCTATCATCTCCCGAGAGTGGTGGGAGATTTGGCACCTGTGGCTGAAATCTTTCCTGGTCCCATGTCTAACTCTGTGTCTGTTATATTTAGACCTTGGAACTAGGTTAGCTGACGTTGGCTTGGATTCGTTCATCGTCGGGGCGATGATACAAATATGGGGGGG
>NW_011370357.1:0-17548 GCF_000735185.1 Notothenia coriiceps
CCCCCGTGAGCCCAGTGGCCATCTGCGAAACACACAACCGCAGCCTGGGAGTTGAGTGTGCCCAGGCAGAGTTCCGGTGTCTCGTCTCGCCGACCTACAACAGTGAGTCCGGATTGGTCCAAACGTAACGTCACTATACCCAAGAAGTAAACAACGGAAAAAGAAAAATCCCCAATGAGGCGTTCTGGGGCAGCATAGACAGGTCTTTTCTGTGTTAGGGTTTGTGACTGCAGACCGCTTACATAACACACAAGGGGGCGGGTAATAGCCAGAAAAGCATGACATGGGACCTTTGACACAAGTGCCAACTGTTGTGCTGCCTATTGTATTGCATTTTACTTTTTAATCCTGTGGCCATCAGATCAAGTTTGTTGGGTTTTTCCTAACCCATAAAAATGACACCAGTTGGTGGCACCATTATTTAGAATATTTTCACCGCTTTACCTTAATCTCTAATAAAATCTGAATTTTATATTAGTATATACATTTTGGGTAAGGTGGAAAGTACCGCATACTAACGTCATGTGTCAAGTAGCCAGTTAGTGTAAAAATTAAGTATAAACTGTCAAATAAAAAAGTAGGACAAAAGAACTGAGTTAATGTATAATATCCCTCCACTGTTTGAGGAAAGCAACATTCGCTTTTCAGCTTGAATATCTGACTTCATTTTGACCAACCAGAAAACGGAAGCGTACAGCGGTTCATGTGGTTTATTTTATTTTCCACCTTAATGTTCAAGTGCTGTGGAAGCTGCTAATAACTCAAAATCAGCATGTCTGTGTTCAGGGGGTCACCAACACCTGAAAGCTGTGCCCTGCTTCAGGCCGTGTGCATCTCCTCCTCCTCCTCAGCAGACTGGTAGTGCCTGTACTCGGGCTTCAGCTCCCAGGTGCTTTTGTGAGCCCCCTTGCTGTTGTACGTCCCGATTTCCCTCATGATTTCTTTCAGGTAGGTCTAGAGAAACAGGTTGAACAGATTGTGATAAACCAACTGCTTCATGTCCGTCCTATATGACATTTGATTGCATATAACAGAACAGACTACGATTCTACACAAAGTACCTTAAAGATAAATGTCATATCATGTTGCACATATATACTTTTGCAAAAATAAGTCAGGACCTCTTGAAGCATTACGAACGATTACTCGCCAAGAAAGAGACAAACTACACGATGAAGTCAAAGACTCGTTTGACTGATAACATTTTTTTTCTCTTTTGCGATCACATGGATTTTCCTAAATTCTTAGGGCCACAATAATAGTTTAGGGAAAATATGATATTGGCCTTATAGGAAAAATGCTAATGATTTGAAGGTACTTTTACCGTTGAATATTTACATTTGAACGATACATATTGTAGTGATGGAAGAAGTACTCAGATTTCACATAATTCTAAAAATTAAGTAGAAGTCCTGCATTCAAAATCTTACTTCTGTTGCAGACAGATTTGATACACACACGTTATTGATGTTTACAACTTTTTGTTAGAAGTAGAATTATACCTAGATAAAGGTAAACTTAGGTTTACTTTGTACCTTAAACTGTTTTTCAAATCTGAAAAGTGATTAAAGCGTAAGTATCACATTAATGTAGTTGAGTAAAATGTAATGATTTCCCTTTATAAATGTAGTATAGCAATAGCGTTAAAAGTACTTAAAATGGTACTAAAGTACAGTACTTTCCACCTATGCTCTGCAAATTATGTTACATTGTTACAGATTCAGGTTTACTGTAGTACTTAAAGTATATAATAATAGCTCCACCTTTACTGGCTATATAGTTAAGAGTGCTGTTCACATGTTATTGCATCAGTAAATATAGAAATTAATAATTTGAGTCTTGGTACTTAGTATTTTCTGATGCTCATACATGCATGTACTGGATGTGACTTAATGAGATTCACCTTCTTTTATAATACATGGTGGTTTCACTGCAACTCTGCCTGAACCCCCCCCCCACTTCAGTCTCTGACTTCAATCCACTTTCATTTCTGAAGGGACAGCACCATGTAAAGTTCACCCTGAGCAGGCGCAGTGTGTGAGAGCAGCCACTGGGTGTCTCTGTTGAGCTGACCAGGAAGTGCCCACTGCACCTGATTTTCACCAGTGTTTCAAGACTTTTCATAATGGGCATTTTGGTTACTTTAGTTCAGTTAATTTGAGTGTTAGCCAAGTCCTTTAGGAGAGAAACGATGGTTTGGAGTGTATTGCTGTGTTTGACTCCTACTCAGCCGGTGGTTATGCAATCAGATGCAATCAGAGGGAGAGGAGGGCCTGGAGGTCTCATCAGCACCTACACAGCGCTGTTCTGCTGGAGCGCATCCACGGCGCTGTATCGATTCATCCCGCGTGCGCGCGCCCATGATAGCCCATATCTCAACCACAAAAGAGTGTGAACAGGCATGAACGCTTTGTCGTGGGCGATTTGTTCAAATTTAACAAAGCAAGGTGGATAGTGGGCAGGTGTAGTCTGTGTGTGTTTGTGCTGCTCACCACAGGTTGTTTGGTGATGTCCACCAAGTCCTTGATGTTGTAGTACTGGTGCTTCTCAAAGGCAGAGAAGCACATGTCCAATACCACCTGTCGCTCGGCCCTCACCATCTTCCCCTCGGTCTTCTTCTTCTTATCGTGCTCCAACTAAGAACCAAAAGGAGTGTTACTACTACTGATACTAAAACCTATAAAAATGACAATTGTATTTCTAACGGTAATGAGATCATTTTGGTTTGATTCACAATTTGATCATAACCCAGTTCTGTTAAACTCAGGATTAAGGTTGAAGGATATGTTCCATATTTCTACTTTGTGGTACCACTGAATCAGTGTTTACAATTCAAACTGTTCTTGGCGGATTTACAAAAAATGGATTAAAAAAAATAGCAAAAACCGATTGGGCCGGTTTCTCCTGTTGGTTGGGGATTATCATCCCTGGGGGCCAGGCTCCGACTGCAGCCTGGTGAGTGAACTGAACGCCTGCGCTGCTTGTACAGAAAGCTTTCTGCTTAAAATGATTGGTATCCAATCACAGATGAACCACAAGAGAACTTCTTAAGGTGGCAATGACTACAAGGATTATTTTCATCATAAATTAATCTGTTGATCTTTTTCTAGTTTAATAATCTGAAAAAGTCAGAACAAATTGAAAAAAGTCAGTTCACCACAAAAGGAAACCAAAAGATTAATCGTATCTGAAAGGCTTGAATCAAGGAATTTTGGGTATTTTTTCTCAAGATATTCTACAGATGCCATTTAAACTGTCACATAACAGAGACAGTATGTTTTACAGGTTTTGGATAATTTAACTTCCATCGTTAAAAGACAATAAAAAGCTGTTGATTGGAAAACATTTTTTTTGCATTCGGTGAATGAGGCTTTTGAATGACAGTTTATATATTCATTTTTATTGCAAGTGCAGCTCAGCCTTGCAACAAGCTCCATTAATGCATTTCACTTGATAATATAAATTAATTCAGCTTCCTGTTATTAGTTCTCACATTGAAATCATGGTTGGCCACAGGCTTGAAGATGGTGGTGACTGCTTTCTCCAGCTGCTGAGACAAACGCTGAGGCTTGGTGGACTCTTGAAGCTGCAGCCTACACACACACACACACACACACACACACACACACACACACACACACACACACACACTTGATTTCTGTTGACAGATGTGGCTGTTGGCACGGAGACAACTGTCAGCACCTTGCGGGTAAACTAAACAAACCAGTTATGGCAGCTGCTCTGCTTTCTATTTACCCATTGTTCCTCAGCTGGTCATTACACATATTGTATTTAAATTGACGGCCATTGAAACAGCGAAGGTTATGAGCCTAGACGATCTGTTACTATGTTTTAGTTCCGAGTCCTACTTCATTCTCCATTTGTTGGTCCAATCCAAACTGACCACATAAAAAAATTAACCAAGTACAATATATCAGTACAGATGTCACTCAGTGAAGAAAAACAACTCTCTGAATAAGGAATATTATTTAAATCGTCTTAAAGCACAACAATGTTATTCCGATGTGCAAATGCATGTGTTGAGTGCTCCATATTACCACTTTATGTACAGTCAGGAACATGTGGGGAAGTTGTCCTAAAACTGTCCTAGAAGGGTTTTTTCTGCACTGTGTCGGACTGATTTGATGGCTGACAGAAACGGTCTCCCACAATAAAGCCAACTGTGTTGTGTGTTTTGCCTTGGGTTGTATTGTAGCAGTGTATCTGCCACTGTGATGCGGTTGCTATAGCAACTCGCTGTGATAATGGATTTCGATGAAGAGGAGACAGAAAGCATTTAAAAAGGCAAAGTGGACTCAAGCATTTGGTCCACACAAAGATTAATTTAAAACACTCAAACATGTTTTGTGTTGTCCAGTGGAGGGGGGGGGGGGGGGGGGGACCATTTAAAAATCAACAAGTGCAGCCCTGACATTTGTTTATTCATAATCTTCGCTGATTATAAAAACAATCCATCAATAGTTATTCTGATCTTTTACTGTAACAGAAATGCTGCAACACAGAGGGGTGATGGGGTTTTCATTAAATACCAGGAGCTTACTAATAAAGACATGTTTGACATATTCTGCATCATCTGGTGCCAGTCACATCTGCTGTGCATTCATTGTAACAATAAAGAAAGTGGACATTTCAAGTGATTGGAATAATAGTGTTGGTATTTTTGTTTGAAACCGTCTAACATCCATTTGCTGAATTTGAGCAGGAAATATTTCCCGTTCTTTGCAGCATGGCAGTATTGTAACTCATGAGCTGAACAATTTTAAAGTGAACTCACTTCTTCAGCTTCATGTAGTTGTCATTGACGACCGGTCTGCATTCCGCTCTGTGCACCACCATCCCCTCCAGACTGATGCCATCTAGAACAAAGACAGTGAGTCAACGGCTGCCTCATGATCCAGACACACTCCGTTTATAGGGAGGGGGGGGGGGGGTGAAAAGAGTGATATATTAATACTTTAGACTGCCCATTTTCATAAACCACACAAAGTAATCAATGAATATGTAATTTAACCACACAAAGTAATCAATAATATGTAATTAAAAAGGTCATAGAGAAGTATGTCATAAAAAGTTATTGTTAAATATGTCTATTTTATAGAATTCAGTATAAACATTGATCATATAGTGCAACCTAAAATAAATCACAACACTATACATAATGTAAAATGTTAAAAAATACCTGAAGAAATGCAGATGGGCACATCATGGAAATATAATGAAACTAGGCTGCAACCATTTCTACACTGAACAAATATATTAACGCAACACTTTTGTTTTTGCTCCCATTTTTGATGAGCTGAAATCAAAGTTCCAAGACTTTTTCTATGTAAACACATATTGTTCACAAATGTGTCTTAATCTGTTTTAGTGAGCACTATCGAGATAATCCATCCACCTCACAGATGTAGCATATCAAGATGCTGAGTAGACAGCATGAGTATTGCACAGGTGTGCCTCACAATAAAAAGGCCCTTTTATCTCCTTCCCATAGAGTAGATCAGGTTGTTGATTGTGGATTGTTGATCCAAACCTCTTCAATCGCTGTGCGAAGTTGCTGGATGTTGGCAGGAACTGGAACACACTGTCTTATACGCCGACCCAGAGCATCCCAAACATGCTCAGTGGCTGACATGTACTGTGACGTATGCAAGCCATGCAGAACTAGGATGTTTTCCCTGTTCAGTGCAAACTGGGATCATCCTTAAAGAGCCTCTCCAAAGTACCAGATGCTATCGAAGGTGAGCATTGGCCCACTCAAGTTGGTTACGAACTGCGGTGTTGAAGACAACGAGCATGCAGTTGGGCTTCCCTGAGAAGGTTTCTGACAGTTTGTACAGAAGTTCTTTGGTTATGCAAACCCATTGTTGCATCAGCTTTCTGGGTGGCTGCTCTCAGTTGATCTTGCAGGTGAAGATGCCGGATGTGGTTACACGTGGTCTGCTGTTGTGAGGCCGGTT
Organism: Notothenia coriiceps; assembly: GCF_000735185.1. Lineage (NCBI taxonomy): Eukaryota > Metazoa > Chordata > Actinopteri > Perciformes > Nototheniidae > Notothenia > Notothenia coriiceps. Next base: position 5,979 of record NW_011370357.1, read on the forward strand.
GGATGTACTGCCAAATTCTCAGAAACGGCTAATGGTAGAGAAATGAACATTCAATTCACGGGCAACAGTTTGTTGGACATTCCTGCAGTCACCATGCCAATTCCACGCTCCCTAAAACTTGCGACATCTGTGGCATTGTGCTGTGTGATAAAGTTGCACCTTTTAGAGTGGCCTCTTATTGTGACTAGCCTAAGGCACAGCTGTGCAATAATCATGCTGTCTAATCAGCATCTTGATATGCCACCCATGTGAGGTGGATGGATTATCTCGGCTCACTAACACAGATGTATAATATATACAATATTTGATAGAAATAGGCCTTTTGTTTACATAGAAAGATTTGAACTTTGGTCTCAGCTCATGAAAAATGGGAGCAAAAATAAAAAGTGTTGCGTTTATATTTTTAGTTTCTGGTTCCATCCTAGTTTAATTACATTTCCATGATGGACACATCAGCATTTCTCTAGGTGTTTTTTTAAACAATTTAATCCATTCCTTAGAGACCTTCTTTGGAATCGCAAAAAAAGACAAAAGTGTTGCGTTTATATTATTGTTCAGTCCATTATCTTTCCTCAAGAACAGGGTTTCAACCATCATATGTTTTAATATTTTGAAGTAGTGGAGCCATGGCATGTATTTAACTGGTAAGATCATATTCTTGTGCCATTCCTGTATAATACAACCCGATGTGGATGTATTATTTCCAACACCTGAAAAAGGAAGAATTACCAATTTTTAATGTTTCCAGAAAAAGGACATTTTTTAAAAGACATTTTACACACCTCATTGATTGAATTGTAATCCACAGATGATTCACTATTGAAAAACAATCATAAGTCACAGCCCTTAAACTACATATAGTTATTGTAAGCCTCTCGTTGAGAATAGATTGATATTCAAAATAAATCACTATATAATGTATACTGTATGTTGCATTGCAACTCAACTGCATCTCAACCCACTGCTCTCACAGTGCCGGCAGCCGGGCTGAGGTTCAGGCTTTTGTTGAAAGTCTGTGTTTAGACATGCAGACTGCAATTAACCAACGATTCGCCGTCTAATCGGGCGCCGCAGAGAGGATCGTCAAGAAGTTAATTACCTACATGCAGGTGTGCATGGCTGGCCTCAAAATACTTATAGCTGTAAATGCAGTCGTGCTTCTACAAAGAGCTGAATAAAGTGGATGAACATGTACCACGTCGCACTGAGGTACTGCATTATTTCCATTTCATGCTACTATCCACTATATTTATGCGATAGATTTGAGGTATAATATAAATGGTATTAAGTTTCTTTTCAGAATAAAATGTCACATAAAAAAATAAGAAGCTTATTCAATTAAACATGTTTTAGATAAAACCAGACCCTAAAAGTCTGGTTTAGCACTTTGAGTTATCAGTTCTAAAATAATTTCCTCATGTGGTTTTATTATGAATACTAGACTGAAAGAGGTCAAACTATCCAGTTATAGTAAAAAGAAAAAGATTCTACATCATTCATCATTTCAGGATCGCTCAAATGTATTTTGTGAGATGATACCACTGCACTAACCTCCCATGCTGTATGTCTGTTGAACCAAGCAGATTTTCAAATGCATAGCTTTCATTTCTAATAGTATTTTTATACTGTGGTATTTTACTTTGATGAAAGTAAAGTAAGTTTATAGTAAACCTTAATAAAATCAATCAAAATACTTTGTGACAGGTTCACCATAGAATACAAATAAATACACATTTTATTATAGTTTACATAACCAATGTAACACACACTCATTTTCAGCTATTTCTGATTTACCTTGAACATGGTTTTTTGTATTTGTTGCAATTACTTTTCAAGCTGTTCTTTCATAATGTGCTTTATCAAATTATTCATCTGTCCAACCCCCAACCATTTGATGCCTCTTCTGCTCCTCTCCAATCAGAGCGATGAGTCCAGTTGGCGAGCGTTGGCGTTATATTGGCACCGGCTCAGCCTATTGTGCATTGTTTTACAGTAAGTATGATTTGGCATCCGGACAAATAATAGTTCTGAGAAGCCGCAACACTTCACACCCTCCAGTTAGCAATCCCAGAAAGAGAGATAGACACAAAAAGAGCAGAGAGGAAAAGTCTACAGTGAGCGGTAGAGGTCAACGAGCAGGCGGCGAGGCATTGATAATGAACAGATTGACATGTCCAGACCTGTGTAGGAGGAGAGAGGCTGTCAAACTTATTTTAACATTTTCCACAAACACTTGAGTATCCTTGGTGTGAAATCCTGTGAGGTGAATCCTCTGGGAATACATGGTAATTCCCTCCCTTGTCTTCACACTTCCCTCACTAGCGTCTTTTCCTTTTGTGTCAATCCCTCCCACTGAAAACGAGTGGGCGAAATGCAAAGAAAAGACACGCGATAAAGACGTCTTTACCTCTGAAGCGTCATCATCTGAAAAGACGTCAGTTTGGTATGACGCCGGCACAGCAGGATCACCTGTCAGTCAGCGCCAACTGCAGATAATGTGATGACGACACGGTGCACATTACCATTGCTTGTGCTGTTCTTGTGTGATTGATGTTCTCCTATATGGCAAACCACAGTTACATGTAAGGGTTCCTCAGAAACTGAGTGTGGATAAGATCCTCATTCAATTATCATTTAAATGTCTACACTAATTTAAGTTGTGCTTTTAGAGAAACGATATTTAATGATTTAGGATTGGAATGCCAACACTTTTGGTATGCTGGTAAAAAAAAGAAGCAATTATGAATTTATTTCATATAAAGATGTATTTATATGGAGTGTAAATATACACCACATGTATTTGTGTAGTTTTAAGGTTCCGTCGATAATCAGCTCCACATAAATCAACTCATTCTAAAACAGTAATGATTAATACAAATAAATCTAAAAGTTCGGAACACTGAAACACCTGAGTGGGTTGTGTTCTCTCAGTTCATTTTGGGGATGTGATTTCACAGCAGCACAATCAACAGTGGTACACAATCACACACACAGATTACGAGTGATGCTTGTTGACCTCTTTTCTTGATGTCGCTTTATTTACTCGCTCAAGCCTCTTCTGGGAAGCCTTCCTCTTTCTTTTTCAACAAATACCAAATCCTATGAAAAGACCGAAACCTACAATGTGTTGGTCCATCTCTCAAAGAGTTAGTCTAGTTATTTTTTAAGAGGTAATGTTACTCAAAAATAAGTATATTGTGAAATTGTAGGGAACTATTTTAACTACAGGTTAATACACACTGGCGCCCATTATTTACAGCAGCACAGTGTTTGTTATATATTCAAACACAAAAAGGAGACAACAGTGAAGCTCTATGGCACAGAAACATTTATTATACAATATCAGGCTTGGGCTACAGAAGCACTACTTGTGAGTTGGACAGATTCATTGCTCTTTTTTCCCCTCAATTCTGTTGGCAAGAAAACCAATGTCAATCGCCCACCTTATTTTTTAATGAAAAGAATGTTGATGTATTTAGTATAAACCACAGCTTAACACATGCAGGGGCCAAGATCACTATGGCAACCAACAAATGCCACCTGACATCACGTGCCTTAAGAGCCTGTCTTTAGTCTTGAGGTGACGAACGCTTTGAGTACGTGTCACAGAACTCACTAATGTTCATCTTTGCCTTTTCCACAAATGGATGCAATTATGCGCAATTATTGGCCGGCAAGTACCAGAGCACTTCCCAGCAACATGTCTAAAAACACACCCACACACACGTGTTCAACATCCAACGTTCCTGCTGTTGCAGAAGCAATGGTCAAACACCCCGTTTGATTTCATCAAGGCCATAACAATATGAGGACTGTTTCCCCCCTGGAACTTAATGCTTCCTGTTTCCTCTCTCCAGGGTCTAGAGGGACACAGTACGAAGGAGAGAAATGTATTTTGAAATCATGGAAGGACACTCATACTGAGGGAGAAACTGGACTGACCACAACATGTGTAGCTCAAGGCTTCTGAGTGGGTGGAACACTTGAGATAAATAGTAGATTCCTGCACGATGGCTTCACTACAAAATTCCTAAGTGCTAGATCTTTGTTTTGGTGCACACCTTCGGGAGACATTCACTATCCTGTTTCTCCTACGCACCCATCATTCAGAGCTGCAGAATTCCTACTCTCAAAGAAAAGCTAAAGGCGAGATGAACTTCACATCAAAATCACAACTGTTTTGAAGCAGCCACAGCTACTGCTTTTATTTATAAACACCACAGACACACGAGGGCAAAACTCGTACGACACATTTATTCTCGGGTAGCACCTTCGAGTGGTTTAAGATACATTGTCACATTCACAAATGCTCTCACATCTCACTTTTTTTCTGAGTTGCATACACAAATTGTGATCAAGACACGTCGTAGAACTCATGTGGAGAAACTCACCGTACTTGATCGATTTTTTCAATACTTTCTTGTAGAGAGTGGAGAAGATTGATTCTACTATCATGTCTTTCCTTTCAAAGTGTGTTCACTTGATAGGAAATGTTCTCTTCCCTCGCCGCGATGAAGGGCACAGACCCGTGTAGAGGTGAAAGCAGCCAGGCGGTTTGGTTTCTATGGTAACCTCACCTCGTTGCCTTTGTTGCTTCTGGCTACGTTGCATACAGCTGGTTCCTCATTGGTTGCGCTTTGAAAGCCAGTGGAAACCAAGGTCAAAGTTGAAATAATTTGAACTTTTATCACAGCACTCAATGGCAAAGAGAGAAACATACACTATACAGTATGTTACTATGTGATAGCTAATGGGTATTCACCTCCTAAGAGCTACCTCGGGGTCTAAATGCAGGTCCCTGTCCAGAATGATATTCTCTGTGCGCAACAGACAATATAACATCCAAACAATGTAGTTATTCCCATTTAAATAAAAATGATTACATCTGGAAGAGGAGATAAATTGATTACAGAGTCAATTTCCGTGGCTTTGTTTGGGTCATGGTACAGCTCTGTGATGACGCAGTCTTGACAGCGGTAATGTTCTCTGATTCAGGTCCAAGTTGAGCTTTGTATGCAAATAAAAAGAAGAAAACTACTTATTCTCCAATGTGAATGTAATCCTTTATATGACACATTTCAAATGAGCTTCTACTGTGCATCACAGGGTTCATTAGCCGTTATTAGGGTCCAAAAACATAAGGATTCATCCAATGAGCACAGCATCTCTGAAGTGAGAGATATTATGGTGGACTTATCTAGTATCCACTAATGGCAGAGCTTAATATACTGTACATTTCCAATCAATATATCAATCAACTAATCTAAGCTAAACAGGTCAACTGTATACAGAGACTTTTTATTTGAACTTGTCTACAATTCACTATAAGCCAAACTTGCTTGTGTAAAACACTGCGGCAGTGGATGAAAGACTGGACAGAGCAGATTATTGCTTTTTGATTAAATATTGGCGTTTGACTCAAAGGATTTCATTGCACTAACAATACAAAGTGTGTTCTGTGTTATTTATCATGGTCCAATTTGTGTTTGGATGCGTTTAAAGCACATGTGCATATTGTGCTGACAAATAAAATGTGATTTATTGGTCAGATGTAAGAATTTCAGAAGAGGAGCTTCTTCATGCTGTCTGATTTCCAGCAGCCACTACCTGCGTCCATAGGCAGTTTTATACGAGTGAGATCAGGACATATTTAATAAGCAGGTAATAGAAAAGGTTAGACCTGCATTTCCTTCATTTAAGCCGTGCAAATACATTTAGAGGCATTGCATTTGGCTAAGTAAAAGAAAAATAGTCGCGGGAAGACAGTAGGAGGCGAGACAGATGCGAGGGTGAGGAGGTCACTCGCCCACCCCCTCACGCTCATCTCTTCCCTCCATCTGCTCCTAGGCCCCTTCCTCAAAGCTCTGACCTTCCTAATGTTAAACACAACAAACAGCTTGCCGCCCACCAGGCCTCCATCCATCATCACCCTCTCTGGATCAACTATCCCTCTCCATCACCCACAAACACACCAAGCCTATATATAATACTCAAGCAATAAATACAAATAAGTCGGTCAGAGACCTTCGCCAGCACCCCACATCCACGCTGTTCTTCAATATTGTAAAACCGTTGCAGGCTAACACATCTTCCTTTTTTTCTTTGCCAGGTTAACTAACCTTAAGCGCCATTCAGTGCTTTACAAAAGAATGTCTCTCTCTCACAAACAACATCTATTGTATAGGCGGCTCCCGTAACTGTGCCTCGGGTTATTCATATGACCCCAGCTCTCTTAGCTCTGAGATCACTCTCCAATACGACTTTTTGTGGGTGATTTCATTGCTTCGCAAGAACAACACTCTCGACTATACAACCAGCACAGCACAGCCCCTAGTAGCTTTCAGGAATATTGTGAAAATACTTTAGAAAGAGCCAAGTTTGCAGATAGTAAGGAGGCAGGAAAACTTATTCTCTTTCGAAACTAGGCTAATAACAGCTGTGTTTTGTTACATTATAATAGGGCAAAATTCCTAACGAACGGATAGGACATTACCATAAAATAATTTGTTAAAATGTGCAGGCAAAGCCTCTCAAAGCAATAAACTAAATACAAAAATATATCTTACATATTGTAAGACCATAGTCCATATAATATATAAATAAGATAAATATAAATAAAATATCTCATAAAAAGACCCTGTCCTTAGAAAATAGTAACTTTTAAAACATCCACAGAAATATAGTTGCAATCACACAACCTCATGGTTTTGTTTAACAGTTGTATTACTTATTGTTTACACTGGAGATATTTATTTACTTTCCTGTGTTTATGATCTTGAAGAATTTTCAGTTCTAGCAATGCCCTTCCAGTCTTTTTCAATATAAACAATTACAATTGTAAATTACATCATTATCTTTTTGATATCACTGCTAATGATGGTTTATCAGTTTATGTGATGTGTTAATGATATAGCTGCTATAAAAAGCATAATGGTCTGGCATAATGACAGCTGCTCTGGCTTTGTTGGAGAACGTTACCAATCCAAAACAACTGATGAATCCCTGCTAGTTCTCTGCCGTTTGGTTAATGGACAGTCCTGAAGACCTAGATCTATTTTTTATTACCTGTAATAGTGGAAATCAGACTAGTGAATGTCTACCCATTTTGGTAAATAACAACATTTAGAAAACAGGAATGTACAAACGCTTGGCTTTAGAAACCAGATGAATAGACATGCATTTATGAGTTGAAGCATCTGTTGCATGGAAGTGTGCCCTGTGTACACATTGACACATGACAACAAGGGAGCAATAGGGGCGGGGGGGGTGAAGTCACTGATTGGATCTCCAAATATAATTTTCCATTAGATCTCCTCTCTACTAAGCCCAGAGGCTTCCTCATTAAGGACATTTAATGATTCCATTAATTAACTTTGAAGTCATTTTCCGATGTCTGTAACTGTAGTCAGCTTACCCCTTTTGATTTAACATCAACAAGCAGCATCCATATGCAACAGTAAACTTCAAAGTGCCACTAACACAGAAAAAACTGGTGGAAAGGGTAATCAAAAAAAGACTGGACTATTTCTCAACATTATAAACACATTGCTGCATCAAGGTAAATATTTCAGGATTACAGAGAAACCTTAACAAAAAGGTGTTCTGATCAATGTGGCTGGACTACAAATCAGGGTTTTACAAAATATGTATGAGCCCCTGTGTATCTTAAAACTTTCAAAATGTAATATATATCCTCACTAAAAACATACTTTGTGAAACTATATAATTATATATGTTGTGTTAACTAAAACAAAACCCAAATTTTGGTCTACAGATAAAGGAGCTGCTTTGTAAACATGTCAACTAAAGATAATAGGAATATCATTTGTATTTTCAGGTATTTTTTAATATATAATTATTCAATAACTACAAATGTTAGATTCATGGGGAACTAGCGGAAAAGCCAGGGGTCACCTTAGTTCAGCGTTTCTCAAAGTGTGTCAAACTGATGGGGCGCAGATATGTGATAGGTGGGGCGCAGATATGTGATAGGTGGGTCGCGAATGGACGCGATGAACTTTTTTTTCAATACATTTTTTGGACCTCAGGCCGGAATCAAACCTGGGTCCTCGCGGGCGGTTACAGCCGGAGACTCGCAACTGCGGTGGACTTTCACATTGCCGCTGCGTCGGAACCGCTGGAGCCTCGCAACGTAAGGTGTTTGCGGCGGCGGATGTGGTACCGCAGCAGCCCACCGACGGCAGCGAATCGCCCGATGGCCAATCCGAGCCTGCTCACACACACACACACACACACACACACACACACACACACACACACACACACACACACACACACAACTGAAACCAAAATCATTTACAGACTTATGTAAAAATCTCACACACACATGAGAAACACACACAGTGTCTGCAGGTCTCCCTTGAAAAAGAGTCCTATGATCTCAATGGGACCAATCTGGTTAAATAAAGGTTTGAAATGAAATGAACACACACACACACCAGCAATGCAGTCGGGAAGAAAAGCAATGTGGAGCGGCACCTCACCACTTCATAAGGAGTTTAACTGTGAAATCCCGTTTGTGTCCCCCCACTTTACAAATAGGCCTATGTTTATTATTATTTTTTTAACGCAAGCCGTCATCGCCACGGAGGAGCACACAGCCTCTGTGAGCGAGTGAGACAGAGAAGAGAGCTAGAGAGAGCACACCTTTATCTATTTAATATAGTTGTAAACAATAAAGTAAGAAATCATCCCAATGTATACTATAGGACGGTAAAAAAAACAGTTTAAAAGGGGAGTGATTAGTCAAATATGCATAAATAAAAAGAAAGAATGCTAACTAGGTAACATAATATAAGAATAAACAAGTTTAAATGATTTGTTATTGGTTGTGATCATATTCTAAAGATTTTGGGATTATTGAAAAGTATACAGCTCCCTATCATCTGAGTGTTGAGAGCTGTATCCATAAATTCATTTTTTGCTCAAAGTGCACCAGATTGATGCATTTAACTTAAACATTTTCTTCAAAATCTTCCCGGGGGAGCATGCCCCTGGACCCCCCTAGAGGATGTGAGGTCCACCCCCAGATAAAGCCGGTTAAAATAATTAAATTGCATACATTTTCTTTTAGTAAACACTGAAAACGGGTCCCACAGACCCGAACAGCACACAAAGGTTAAAGGTAAGCATATAATAATGTGTAATGAAACAAATACCAATAACTTCATTGCATTGTTTTCTTATGCGCAATTACTTCATACTGTCTTTGTCTTTTTCGTCCCGCATTCATTGTGCCCCCTTCTGAAAATAACTGGCCCCAGCCTGGCCCCCCCAATGAAATTGGTCTAGAACCGCCACTGCTGCTGATATCACATAATATCTGAAATGTGGGCTGGCTTTACACACGCGGCCCTATCAGAAACGCTGCTCTCAGAAACAATGCCCGACTGTTTTGGACGTAATATGGTCTTTGTTTACATTAGCAAGCATCACTAACACTCAGAGCTAACACTGTACTGGAGAGAGTATGTGTAAAAAAGCAGGAAATAAAAATGAACTCACCTTGTGGTAAACCAACAAGTCCTCCAACTCATACGACCAAATAGGTCGATTGTTCAGCAGCTTATAGTCACATTTTCAAGAAAGGTCTCATGAACTTCCCCACTCAATCTATCAAGACCCGAGCAGTTCTACTAGAAGTCCAAGGTAAAAGGCACGGGCCGGCGCATACCGCCAATGGCATTCCCCCACCATATGAACTCTGACCATGGAGTGTAAAAGTGAAGAGGCACAACGTGACTACGTAAATGCACTCTCCTGAAACAGTTGGAAACAAGGTGAAAAGTAAAACGTGAGAGACAGGAATATGCACTCCAAAGTGCTTTCCCCGTCGACTCGGGTGACCCTTAAGACCAAGCGTAAAGAACAGCGGTCAGCAGGCCCCACGTTTCAGGAATTTATTCATTTGAATCCTAATTTTACACATTTTCAAGTTTAGCACCTCTAGTGGTCGTGTAAGAAACAACAATTCGCGGCAATTGCAAATGCTCTGAAGGGTCGTATATTCACAAATAACCCTCTCTGGAAAATCCTAGATTGTAGNATAGTTTGGCCATTAAAATGCTTTTTGATTAGATTTCTAGCGAGAAGTGTATATTGTACTTTTAGACCCCAGGTCCAGTGGATGTGTAGGATCTATAGTTTGATAGATATTACGAAGATTATTTGAGGTGTCGCCAGGAGAACGTGTATATACTACTTCTTTCCCCCTATTCATTTTTATTGACCTGCGTCCATGTAAAGTTAGCGTCAACCCTCACAGGGTGAAAACAGTATTTCCAGTCTCAAAGTTTTCATAATAAAACCATACTCCCCTCACTGACAAATGATTTCACAGTGATATCTCTCGTACTCATCCACTAAAACGCATCAGTTTATCCTAGTTAATTACACAAAATTAATTGGTTTAAATTGTGTACACTGCTTGTGTTTTCCCCATAGATTTTTCCCTTTCGATTCTGAGAGACACATTTATTTTTTCAGAGGCTAAAACATCGAACTACCCATAATCCGCAACTATCGTTGAAGCTCGGTAATTGGATGTTTTAGCCGCAATGCATGTTGGGATATGGTGTGTATGCGATGTGAAATCCAAAAACATTTAACAAAAAAAAGAAAACAATACTTTATTCCGAGTGTGCTAGCTTTTCTCTTTGAAAGTCATCACATAACGGCATTTTAATACACGGTTCGGCTGCATTAAAAATGACACATCTGCCGTAGTTCTTTATTTATAGAGCCCTGATTAGAAGACCTTTGGACAAACTGGAATAAATGCCTTCAAAACTGAATACATAACATGGATATTAAATATATCAGCAATTAAACAACATCTTAAATTTCTCTTCACACAATACGTCTCCTTGCAGTATCAATAGTAATTCGGTTGACTTTTATATTTGATCCAATTGGTAGAACGGTGCACAGCTGATAGAAAGGGACTTTAGTTTTTAAAGATATTACTGATTTTCTTTGAATTAAAGAATGTAAATACTGAGTTGAGAGAATAGTCAGGGGTTTTGGGTGATGGGAGACACATCTATGGAATCAGAATTTAAATAGCTTACCATTAAATGGCGGATATACCTCAAATATTAATGTGTAGAACTACAATATGTGAAATAATATAGCAATATCCTGTAAAATTATGTGAAAACATGAATACAACTACACATCTTCAGATGTTATACATACATAAGTGCCCTGCACTAATAATACAAAGTTATTATGGCATTGTATGCTGTGTGTTATTTCTAACATCTTCATAAAGTATAATTTATTGTGTTAACACTGTAAACTTGACAGTTTTTTAACCCGCACCGCCTAGTGGTTAAAGCACGTTATTAGATTAGATAGATAAGATAGAGCTTTATTGTCTCCCTTAGGAGAAATTTGTCTTGGGCATTGAGATAATAAACATAAAACATTTAGGACAATCAGTCATAGATACAGAACAGAGATCACATGGCAAAGAAACAACCAAGAAACATACAGGCACAGCACTTTCCCTATTGCACATATCCCTACTGTATTCATACACAAATCAA
>NW_011370358.1:0-10892 GCF_000735185.1 Notothenia coriiceps
TAACCTAGATGTGTTTAGCTTTACCTGATATGTAACGTTACTGCAGCCTGCTCTCGCGGAGGAGGTGCTCTGTAAGGAAGTCTGAAGGAAGGGGCGGATTCTTTTTGGCTGTGTACTTTCAAATTTTTGTGCACTCGAGCCGGTTTCTGAAACTTACCTACCCCACCTTTAAAGAAGTTATGTGTGTTTCTATTTATTGTTTAATGAAAGAAATGGAATTATCCATGAACGTTCAACTAAACAAGAACGAAAAGGGCTCGGCTAACAAGCTAACGTTGACCGTGAATTATCGTCATCATGGCATCACAGCATTTTGATCTCTAACTCAGAAATAAGGCTGGATGATATGGAGGAAAGACATGTCACAACACATTTGAATACAGATACTGGAGAGGATTTCATATCAGAAACCAAAAACACATCACTGTTTATCATTGGCAATAAAACACAAAAAGATTGTCCATGAACTTGCAACTAAACAAGTAACCAAAGGTCAACCAGAAGGGCTCGGCTAACAAGCTAACGATAAACGTGTATCACATTTGTCATGACATCGCAGCATTTTCATCTCTTTTTGTGTTACCCCATGTGGGTAAACAAGCGGTTGACACAAGTTAAGTATTAATTAAACATGAAGCAGAAGAGAGGAAAGCTTGAAAGAGTCCCTAAAGAGGGCTCTAAACAAACGGGGCGTGGAGCAGGTATACGGTGATCCCGCTCCCAGGAGTGCTGTCTGCTTTGAGGCCGCCGCTCACTAATGAGCTGTTTGTGGAACTGGGTACACAGTGACAGTGACCTCTGACCTTCACCCACACCGTCTGGGGAGCAGTGAGGCTGCGGGAGGAAATCCTGCCCTCTCTGTTTCTGATCCACTCTCTGCTCCCGGTCATACCAGTTTGTGACGCGCCGTCCTGCTGAGGTTTCTCAAATACTCTCTGACTCGATATGAAGGAAATCAAATTTCTAGATAGTTTTGACTAAATATGCTGATATTGCAACATGTAGTATAGTTTACGTTTTTAAATGTACTATCAAAAAATATGACGTTTATTAATATTTGAATAGTATTTAATTCAATCTTTGAAAAGTCCAAAACACTTAAAAAGACATGGGAAGTAGGTTTTATTAATCTTTTTTTTCTTATTTTCAATGTAACCTCAATTCATTTTAAATGTCTAGCATTCATTTAACACAGATAGTGTAATTTTTTTTAATTCAATGCGCATTACATTTATTAAATCCCCTATCAAGATATCAAGAATTAAATAAAGTCTTTAATCCTCCTATTGTCTTCGTTTCCCCCCCCTTACTTTGGTGTTCACGGTCAAATTTGACCGGTCCTGTTTGAACTGCTATTACATCAACATAAAAACCATTAATCATCACCAAATGTAATTTAACACCCTTTCAAACTGTAAATATTGTATCAGACTACTGGTATACATGACAAACTGCAGTAAATATACAAAGAATAGACACTGAACATGTATAACGTGTGCCAGGTGTGATCCATGTGGGGGGATTGGGCACATAAGGGGGGGACAAAGAGTATGTGTGTGTGTGTGTGTGTGTGTGTGTGTGTGTGTGTGTGTGTGTGTTTTATCTGATCCGGAAGGTTACTAATTCCTTTTCTTTACGGCGGGAACACCATGGGTGTTACAAAGTTGACTATATCATCCAAAATTCAATGAAAGTGGTGATCAGCAATTGAATTATGTTCAAATGTCTACTGTGAAGGATATCATAAAGCCTTAATGCAATCAAATCTAAAACAAAAAAGTGTTATGTTCAAATGTCTACTGTGAAGGATATCATAAAGCCTTAATGCAATCGAATCTAAAACAAAAAAGTTATGATTGATGAAAATCTAACTTTCCTTAAGCTGTAGAAACCATGTTAGGGTTGACTGTTGGTGCTTGCATACATTATTTCATCAATACGATTTTTTTTAGTAAATATAATATATAGTAAAAATAAAACAGCTCAACTAAGTTCAGAAAATAACATCAATTTAAGGCAGCCAATGATGGAGAGAGAATAGTTTGCTATATCGTCAACTTTCTAAATGAAATTCCAACACAGCAACGTTTAATCTGAATGATTTAGCTTATTCAACTTTAGCTAGATGTTTTCTCTCTCTTTACAATCCATTTAAAAACTAAGACAATATCTCGTCTGATCTCACAATTTCATTATAAATTGCCCTCTAAATAACTACAGCATCATTTCTTTCTCTGTCACTGTGAAATTGAACCTTTGTGCTTCTTAATGTCAGCATGTTAGGACCCTGATAACACTGCTGTGCTGCACCATCACTTACATAATTATTATTGTAATAAGGCCATAATGAGCGTATCCAAACACGACCTTCAGGCTGCGTCTCTACCCTTAGTTTTAATTATCCTGATCATGCTGGAATTTGTTCTTCCTTTTCGCACAAGTGTTCTTTACAGTTAGAGTATGAGACACTAATGACCAGTTTGACAGTTTCATAGTGTGTGTGGGGGGGGGGGTGCTTTGTGTGTTTTTGAGTATGCCAGCGCGTCGGCCACTGAGCCCAGCGACAGTAAAAACCATCTAATTAACCCTCCTGGTATGACATCATGTGATTAAATTAAAGCGCATCATCTCCCCGCGGGTTTGCCTGGAAACAGACCCCAACAATTCATTTGCTAAGCTTTAATTTTCAAACCTGTTCCAAAGGGCCCGATGCAAAAGATAATTACCAGCTTCATCTCGGGTGGGTTTTTGTTCCATCCATTCATTAATAACGATAAGAAGGTTGGAGGTTAAAAACTCATTTAATTGCCTTTATATTAATGACATTATGAAGAGCCGGGACTGTGGAGCCTAATTGTGTCCAGTAGTTAGTCTACATGCAGGGCCCCCTGGAGGGCCGCTCACTTTGCCAGAACTACACTACGGCAGAAGTAGAATTAATGTGCAGCACGCTTTAACAGCGATGACAAACATGTTCTCCAGCTAGGAATTATCCTGAGAAATGGCTGCAGAGACACACACTCCCTCTCTTCCTCCACACACGCACACACGCACGCACGCACGCACTCACGCACGCACGCACACACACACAGTCCAACTTCTTTTTTTACTCTTTTGCCTTTCAGGGCCGCCGTACTAATTAGAATCTCTTTACCCTCATGTCCTGTAAAGGTGAATTCCTTCCCACCTCTGAAAAAAAGAACCAGCAGTGGATCTGTGCGCTGATGACTAAATTGTGCTCTACTTAGGAATAATGATAATGTAAATGCCTCTCAGCCAAGCCATTTCATCCATGAATATTGAAAAGAGGTAATTTCAGCGAAGCGTTGGCATTTTAACTAATTTAAATTCCTGTTATCTCTGCCAGTGTTTTGGCTGCTTTTATGGTTACTGGAGCAGATTTAGTTGTGTATGCATCATGGCCACAAGAGCCCTAACCATACATCTGAATGTTCATTAAACATTTGAATACTCAGCTGAATAGTACAATATGCTAATCTGTGGTAAGAGATGCTAACATAAGCATCCTGTCTGCAAGACTGGAAAAACATATTTAATAACATTATATGATGCTTGCGTCCATAATTGATCAAAACAACACTTATAATGCGTTATCAGCTTAAAGCAATATATGGTTATAGTTATAAGCACTTGTAAATATTCATAATGCTTTGAAACAGTTATCGTCATAAAGCATTAAAATAACTTAAGATCATAATACTTACAGAATCTTTCTGGCTTTTGTCTTGCAATCCTTGTATTTAAATGTCATTGTTTACACGCTACTTAATGCAATAATGAGCACTTATATTGACTTATGGTAACATTCAAATGCATGACAACAGTGATTATTATAATGCATTTTCCTTTTTAAATATTATTATGTAAATATGTTATAATAAAGGTTTATAAGTAGTTATTATTAAATGACTTTATAATTATTGTTGAGTGCTTAAAAATCTAACAATACAGTGCTATAAGATTTTAATACATTATATGCATGTATGTTTACAATATAAACATGGGCGTCATAAAAAGTGTTACAGATTTCTTTTGTCTGCTCCTTAATGAGTATTGTAGTATAACTCTGCTGTCTGCGTGTACCCTCACTGAGAGAATGGTGTAGAGTTCCTTTATTGTAGCATAATGATCCTAACTAAATAGCACAAGGAACTTATTAGTTTACCAGTATCACCAGCCAGAAATGAGGCCATGGGGGGGATGATGAATGAGTTTATTTCCCCAAGCAAAAGGCTGACCTGGATACAGCTTCTTCCTCCGGTCCCCTGTGCCAAGTGGGCCACCATTTTTCACTGGCCTCACACTTAGCCGTGGACAGTCTGATTTGGGCCCTTGCTAACGGTAGCTCTGACCCGCGCTCCGCCTCCGCCGCCGGCCTCCCTCCACACTCCTCCCAAAAAACTGTAATCCCATCGCTGGGGCCCCGTAATTTGATCAAATAGCATACACCCTTCCCCACCACTTATTGGCCAATTAAGTCAAGTTCTCACGCAGGGGGTCCAGCTGGCTCGGTGTTATCTGGGGATGAATTGATTGAAGCCATTCCACATCTATGAACCCTACTTTAATGATGTAGGTGATAATACTTGTAATTCTTCTCAGTCAGGGGACTCATGGGCGCAGCTGTTACCACGGTAATCCTTGTCCTGATACACTGAAGTACCAGCCAGGCATTAATCTGTCTCTCAGATTCTCCTCCGCCAGGTTTTTCTCCTCCACCTTTTTTTCCTCTGCTTATGTTTCGTAGCTAATACTACATCTGTGAAATGTGACAGTGAAGAGAAAAAGAAGCGTAAGACATGCTTGCGAGGGATTTCGATGTTAATGATTGCACGGCTTGCATTCCCCAGTTCAGCCCTGACCACTTTGTTAAAAAAAAAAACGGCACCCCTCCTCGAACTACACCATGACAACTTAAGAAGGATAGATTTAAGGGTGAGAAATCAATAAATACATGCATTAGTTTCAAAGGCGGACATTAACATTCTAAAACAGACTTCTCTTATAATCCTGCCTCTAGCCATTCATTCAAAAATATCAAATTATCATAATGAGGTCTAACTGCATATAAATGCTTAGCATTAAAAGCAGAGAAGGAGGTTACACATAATTCAATGCATTCTTCATTACACAGTGTTATCGTATAGCGTATCTCTATAGGTTCCTCACTTAATATTGTAACATTGATTTGCATTGAAGCACATTTCATGATGTGACAATGGGAATAGGTAATGTTAGAACCTGTTTTACATATTTCTTCATAAAGGACTTTGTCAAAAAATAAAAAATACAACAGCTGACCTGAATTTTAGGCACATTATGCATAACACAGATGAGAGCCAGCTCTTAAGAGTGTCGACGTTGTCTTTTAACTTGAGAGATCAGAGAGGGGAAATTGCATAGAAATGAGTCTGAAGCTGGAGCTGCTTCAGATCCTGCAGGAAGAGAGAGGTGATCTCCTCCGCCTGCTGTGACCTTGAGTGTTAGCCGGCCAAATCGCTGCAGTGTGCACAGCAGCTAATAAAATGCTCCACGTCCCCATCAGGTCGCCATTAGGGTCCTCAGGGTGCACGGGGTCAGGAGGAGGTCACCAGAGTCAGGTGGAGTCTGGGATAGATGTATCAAGGGAATAAGGCTCATGCAGGCTACTCTTTAAAGGAGCGTCATCAACGGCTAACACCTGCACGCCCAGCTGGTGCTCTGACAAAAGTCACCTGCCAAAAAACAATGAAGATATTCTGCTTCCTTTCAGATGCTTGCTGGGCATTTTGCACTTTTTAGAATAATCCCCACACATTAAACACTCACAAGGCAGAACATCCACTTATCTGTGCCATTACATTTACATTGCCAACTTCTGTAAAATGTATTTCCCTTAAAGCGATTGTGTCTTGTAGGGAAACATAAAATCTTACATTTTCTAATATGTGTGTAAACTTAAGGGTACTGATAGAATTTGCAAATCACTCTGAAAGTGCACTGGATGATGATGAATAATGCGTCACTGCTGAACAAATTAGAGTGGTGTGAGCCCCTCTGCTGTGTGAGCCGGATGCCACGGAAGATCTCAATATTACGGGATGAAAGATTGGGTGAGTAAGCAGCACTAGCAAGCTGGATCAGTCTCATGGTAAACAATTTAGCGTGGGGGGGCGTGCAGTAATTACTGCTTTCAGTCTCATTTAGAAAGCCTGTTGGCGCTGGGGAGCGTGATGTCACTGCGATGCTGGATGCCTTTCTGGATTCGTGGTGCGAATATGAAACAGTGATTTAAGTGACAGGACGTTTGAGCTGCCATGCCAACTTTGAACACTTCCTACCCCCCCTCTTTCCCCCCCCCCCCCCCCCTTCTAGACAGTGTCACGCCTACTTTTGTCTGAACACATATTGCTCAGTTCTACTGCTACATTTTAGTTTTACAAATCTGTATGTGTTTGTGTATGAGTGTGTGTTTGTGTTTGTGCTTGAGTGTGTGTGTGTGTGTGTGTGTGTGTGTGTGTGTGTGTGTGTGTGTGTGTGTGTGTGTGTGTGTGTGTGTGTATGTGTGTGAGTGTGGGTGTGAGTGGGTGTGGGAGGGGGGGAAGTAAATCAGTAACCTTGAAGTCTGTGTATGTCTTCGACTGATATAGTGGTTCGAAAAATCTAATGCAGAAACTCATTATGTACATACATATCGAATTAGCAAAGTAGAGCCTGGTTGCACGTGTGTGTGTGTGTGCGTGTGTGTGTGTGTGTGTGTGTGTGTGTGTGTGTGTGTGTGTGTGTGTGGCTGCAGGATAAAATAAGCAACAAGCATTTGGGGCTTGTAAACACAACACATAGCAGCGTCTGTTGGTTTCTGTGCTCATTATTTTTGGCAGGGTTGCATATGTTCCCCGTGCCGAGGCGCACTTGATTATCATTGCAATCAGCAGAGGTGCAGAGAGTCAAATTAATTTGTAGTAATTAAAAGCACTGCTCCAATCTGGCAGCGCATGCTAACGAGACCCTTTGATTGTTTGGATCTCTAAGTGTGCCTCTCCTTGTTTGCATCACCTCGGAGGATTTGGTAATATCAAAGCTTAGCGCGCTATCTGATACTTGTCAAAATGCGATTTATAAAAGTTTAATTCTTTTATTGATTTACTTTAGGTTTGATGCCTGCAGTGTCAGCTCCCCTGGTAGAACTTAGTGGATTCAAATGCTTGTCACCAGCTCGGCCTCCTTTTTACTGAGAACAATTGCCATAGGCCAGCCCAGCAGGCACGGTTTAATTGCCATTAATTAAAAGCATAAATCTTTTTTCTTCACTTGCTCTGCTCTTAAACAGGGCTTTGCGTTTCTGCTTTTTTCCCTCTGTGCTTGTCAGAATCCCTTCTGGCTAGTCAGGGTTCAACTCCCCCCCATCCGCCCCCCCCGCCCCATCCTCCCATCATCCCTCTCCCTCCCCTCTCCTCTCTGCTCACCAGACGTTTCTGAAATCATCTTTTTAGCACACTCCTGTATGATCTGACATGAAGTGTGGGCAGCATGGTGATATTTAGTAAACCGGCTTCCTTCTTTATTGATGTATAATGAGGTCAAATGAATCCCCTCGTACGCATGCTTAGATGGCTCCTCGCCTCAAATCCTTTCTGACAGTGAGTAAAACAGCCGGCAAACACAACGCCGGCTCCCAGAGACATGCTAGTGAAAAAGCAGGAGTGAAAGGAGAAAAAAAAAGCTCTTTTATACCATGGCAATTTCCCTCCTGTCTACTCCTTAATTAGACACTTATTACCCTCTGAACAGTATTGCTCTCCTGCTCTAAGCCTCTAATTCTGCAAATACTGGATGGTGGAATTAACATTAATGCCAGGTTTATTATCAAATGACAGCTCTATTTGCTTAGAATGAAAAAAAGAAAAGAAAAACATTTTGGTTTTTTTGCCAAACATAACAAGCTTTCTTACAACCTCAGCATGAATTGTACATCTTATTGGGGTGATATATGGCCTCAACCAAAAAGTGAGGCTAGGTTTAACCCTCCTGTCGTGTTTTATGTTTATTCATCAGATAGTACACAATCAAGAACCATGTTCATACATTTTCAGTGTCTATTATTTGTATAATGCAAAATTATGGTCGTTAGGTTGATGTAAGAACAGTTAAAGCAGACCGTTCAAATTTGACCAGGAACACTAAAGTAAGGGGGGGGGGACGGGGGACGGACGACAACCACAACAGGGGGGTTTAACAAGGGATCACCAGCGTGTTAAATAATCAGCGGTGTCAAAACAATTCACTTCCCTTTCACTGCCAGGCCTCGTCCCCTCGCCCTCAGCTCCTGGGTGGCCCCCGTCAGTGGCTCATTGTACCCCTCCGCCCGTCAGCAGCTCATTGTTCCCCTCCGCCCGTCAGCGGCTCATTGTTGCCCTACGCCCGTTTACGCATGTTAGCTTTTTGCCACATCTGCCAGCATTCGCAGCCATTCCCCCCCGCTGAAGCTGCCCAGTCAGGGCCGAGCCTTCCCAGGCCTTATTAAAGCCAGAGAGAGCTCCAGTTCAGGGTCATTGAGAGAGTGCAGCACATAAATATGTTAGGGCAGTGCTATCAGCCGGTCAGTTTACTGGGGGTGATCGATGATGCTCCCAGCACACCCGCCCAACAAACATCCTAAGCGGATGCGGTTTTTGCTTAATTAGGAGCTTTGCTGCTCAGATTCCGACTTATTTGATGTTGATGATGAAGTCCCAGGAAAGCTGGGGGATGCTTGTAAACTAAATGTGTGTGCGTGCCTTCTTCATTGGTACGCTGGTCAGAACTCTTACCCATCAATTTGACCCTCACACACACACACGTACACACACACATATGCCCCGAGCTCATTTTTAATCCTCGCAGCTCACTGTGAAGGCAGGAGGAAGTTCCAATTAAAATTAAAATAAGCTCTTTTAACGGTCTCTTAAATTGACAACTGAACAATGATTTTCGAATTGGTATCTGTCAAAGGTCTCGGAAAATCCTCAGTTGATAAGGCCCAACGCATCCAATTAGTAGCGGAGTAGGGCCTCGGCCGGTAATGATTTCCAGGTCCCTTAAGATGTGGCGCGGACACTTATTGCAAATTACTGACAAAGAGCCCTGCTGTATTGATGAGGGGGGGAACAGCCCAGGCTCCGTGTTCCCATCAGGTGGACAAGCACCAAGAGGAGAGCTCGCCTCTCTCCCTCCCTTCCTGCAGCCATAATGTGGCCGTGCAGCTCATATCCAGCCCCCCCGCTGACACGGACTCCGAGAGACCAGCCTCTCTTGACATGAGCCCTGCAGCTCAGGGAGAAATGCTAATGCTAACATGAGGGAGGTGACAGCGGCGGATCATCAATAACGTCTGCGAGTTAACTGCCCTCTTCTAATTATAGCGTCTCTCTCTCAGGGCCGCGGCGGGCTGCAGACGGCTCCTTAATTGAGCTGAGGTAGCTTTCCTCTCCCTATCATATCCACAGCCCCATTGTTTACAGTCCTTGAGACTGATTGAAAGGAATCAAAAGATTCTTGGAGATGTGATTCAGTGGCGAATGCATTTGGTATGCGGGAAGAATGAATAAAGGGGGATGATTCTTGCTGGTCAGGTAGGGATTTAGATTTGAAGGCCATGCTATAGCCAGAGGTCATATCATTTATTCTCAGCGTTGATGCCTCTGGAATGCTCTATGTGTTTGGCTTCTCTGTGTTTTAGCGAGGCTCGTACCACAGGGTAAGAGCAGCCTCCATGACAGTGTGGTAATGAGCGCCGTTCACCTCAATTATGGGAGTTAATAAATAGATAATCACATTTTACATTTAGATCTTTGCCTGTGTAGTGTTACTGCAGAGCACATATCCTGCTCTGTCTCCGGGGAGCTGCCGCTCCACAAAGCTCTCCGGCCATGTTCAGTCCCCTGGTGTTCGCACCAGTCTGAGGCTTCCGCGCCGCTGGAGGCTCAGTAAAGAAGGTGTTGACCCTGGTGACCTGAGCCGGCTTCCATTGTGTGAGAAAAGGCTGCTCCATACTCTGTGCTGCAGGGTCAAATGGTTCGTAGTTTGTAGTTTCCTCTGGTTAGATGTTTGTTGCAAATGACTGCTGAGAAGTGAGAGGATTCAGGCTGATACGGAGAAGGTGTCTCCAGCAGGGAGGGGTTCGGGGTGTTTCAGACGTTTTGCTCAAGGAGATGATTGTGCCGCCATCTTCACGTGTGAATATGTCACCATTTATCATCTATTCAGAATGTTATCAGCTGATTTAATGGGTGTTGTGTAAGTGACAAAGTACAGTGAGAAGGTCTTAATTGAAAAAGAACCCTGACAGGTTGAACAGGTCACAGAGAGGTTCTTTTAAATCACTCTGACAGGTTCATTTTGTTAGCATGCCTTTATCACAGCTACTTACTCAATAGTGCATCAATTATTACAATTAAAATATTATTTTAATAATTATACTGTTAATTTACAAAATGTTTGATTGCTTCCATTAAAAGAGAAAATGCTGAATCTGCTAGGGGGGGGAAGACCCTCGGGTTTTGTTCATGGAGATGTTCCTGCGCCAATTGCCTTCCCGGGTTCAGACGGTGCTAGCCAACACGTCCATTACGGAACCCCGTGCATTGGCTGAAGAGGCAGACCGTTTTTTCTTTGCTACCAAGCAGCCCGGTGCAGAGACGCTAGCTGTGACACTCAGCGCCCCCTCAACAGTTAAAACCTCTTAAGCCCCACGGACCCGGTTCCGGGGCCGAAATCGCGTCATTTGCAGGAAACAACGTCTAAGGAACCTTAATATTTAATAAACTATGAATATGTTATATCCATATAACGGGAAAAAACTAATTTAACTGATCTTCTTCATTATTTTTTTCAAAAAAACACACAATGCTAAC
>NW_011370359.1:0-3295 GCF_000735185.1 Notothenia coriiceps
TGTGAGTTTGGAAAATTGCACAGTATTTTTCTATTTTAATATACCTCAACAATGGAATTATGATCAGTTGAAATGGCCATGACATGTGACCTTTAAAAGGCACACAGTCTATTGATGAACTTTATACATTTTTAAAAAGACTCGGGGTGTCCTGAATCAGTACAAAGTTGAGAACAAACACAAACTAAACATGTTTCAGGTGTAACACACTTTGAAACAAGTGGTTTGACCTGGACATTTGAACTTAAACTTCCCTCCTTCTCTTTCAAAGTATGCTCAACTATGGGATAATCAAAATGTTGATGGGAAGTTGTAATGCAGATCTTTTCAGTTATCCAAAATCTCCCTAGTTTATCTATTCTAATGTAGACTGATTGAAGCCTATATGCTCATTCTGCAACTTCATTATTTAAGAAAAAACCTATTAAAAAATAAATAGGATTCAGTATCAGTAATTACTGAATATTTTAGAACTCTGATGAAGATCAGGGGTAAAACAACATAATCAGGACATCCCTGAAGAAAGTGATGGAGGTTGGACACCAGCTGTGTTTCCTACACACAGCCCCTCAGGCCCCTCATTATGTGCCACTTTACTTCTTCTCCTCCTCCTCCATTCCTCTGGGCCTGTGGCTGAAAGACAGCAAGACATTTCTCAATATCTCCCTCTCCTGTTTCTACGGCTGAATAACACGTATACACACATACTGATGTAGTGAGGAGTCAAATACACACAAGGCTCTACTTGTTTTTGTACATTTGTAACATTAATATTTAATCACAACTGCAACATAATGCACATTTAAAGTGTTTTTCTCAGATCAGGACTGGTACCACAGTTCCACTGAAGATTGTGTCTTAAATTAGACAACTTTTACCTGTTTTTACCTTTCTATGGAAGCACTAAGAGCGAAATAATAATTGAATCTGAAGCTCAAAATGTTTTGCTCCCATGTGTTTGTGACGTGGGAAGATAGGCGGGGGAAAATGAGTCTTTCTTTGGTAATTTTTCCATCGGGAAAATGTTCTGGCCGATCAAATTCTAACTTGTGTATGGGAAAATAAAAATTCACCGGAAAGAAAATATGGATCCTTTTTAATCCTATTTAAAACATATAGACAGAGGTGGACTTCAGCGCAGGCCCGGCGTCATGGACGGGCCTCATGGGGCCGGGCCCGCCCATCCAGGATTTGGGCCCGCTGTTTTAATCAGGGCTGAATACAACATTTTAATTGTTTTATTATTATGTTTATTGTTGTTATTTGTAGGGCTTTGTCCTAATATTTATTTTTGTTTTAAACTATGTTGAAAGATTAGTTTAATATCATTTTTTTATTTTTTATGTATTCTGAATGAAATTCTGAATGAAAGGCTGCGCGCGAGAATGGTTTTTCGCTGGGTTGAGTCGTATGGGTTTTTGAGTGAGATGCGGCACAGCAGCCTGTCAGTTTACTCTTGCTAGGTTAGTTTGGCTATTATCATTTATATTTATCTGCAACAATGGATATCAGGAAGTGGTTCATGAAAGGAATATGGCAACTCAGCGCCAGATGCAGGCACATTAGAAGACATCAGTTACGTTACCAACGAGCCAGCAAGCCAGCCAGGGACAAGGGAGGTTGGCAATCAATTATATTTTGAAGAGAAATCAACTGAAGCCGGCTCTCTCACAAACTCCTGCTCTGTGCGCAAGCAGACCGCTGCACACGCTCAATCTCTCTCCCCCTTTCTCTCCATCGCTCAACCTCACTCCACCCTGTGTGCGCTCCTCAAGTTTGCCTGCGTGCTTGCCTAAATTGGCGGGAAATGTAAGTTTCGGGGTTGGCCCGCTCTGGTAAATCAAATGCCCACCAAGAGACGTATGTCTGCTGCCGGGTCTGCGCTTTGACATGATCATCCACAGGTTTATTTCCGACTATGGTTCAGTCTCTGTGAGATTAATGTAAGGTGTGGAATGTCACATGCACACAAAAAACAAATGTGTGTCATCCATTTTAAGATGTTTGTGTGTAGACATGACCCTAATCCACCATGTCTGGACACCATTTTGCTCACCCATGTTTGTATTGGTGCGAAAGAGCTGGTGAGAAGCTTTACCTCCAGTTTAGAACACAAGGTGACATTGACCAGTTCAGAGCAAAGTTTAAAGCCTCCCTAAATACACCACACTTTGTCTGATTAAAGAGTGCAAGCAGATTACCTGTTTATAACCTCCCAACACTAGAGGCCTAATCTGGGATAAAAGAACAGAAAAAAACAAAACAAAAACACATTGTGCTGAGCTGCAGGTCAGCCTGAGTTATGAAAGCCTGCTGGAGCAGCTTTCACACTTTTCATAATGACCTTTGGCCTCTTTATTGATTTGATAAGCTGCCGAGCCAGAGAGGGAGTACTGGATCTGATAGATGATGGGTACTAGCAGTAGTTTGTTTCAGAATATTTTCCTTAAAGATAGAATACGTAACCTTTTGGTTGTACATAGCTGCTCCAGCCTGTGTTTATTGGGGAACATTGGATGTTAAAGTAGAACTGCTACATTCAGTGTTTGTAATGGTTTTAATCACTGGGCCCATTGGTTTTTAGGAGGAGACCTCTGAGGATAATTGGGCTCTTGAGGAGATCTTAAGTAATCCAAGAAACATGTTGAGCATGTGTTAGCCTTTAGCTCGTACCTACGGTGGCCCTGAAGTGCAAGACACCACAGCATTTCACAAAACACAACAGCATTTCAGAAAACACAACAGCATTTTAGAAAACACCACAGCATTTCACAAAACACCACAGCATTTCACATTGGACGGAAAGGGTATTCCTTAGGGAGAACACTTCTTGTTTGTGATTGGACAGAGCCAGCCAGAGAAGCACTGCTGTGATTGTTTTTTTTTGCTGCCAGTCAAGAAATGACGCTTGGTGATTGGCCCAACACATCAGCCGTTAGCTGTTAGCACACACTCAGAGCTCACAGCTCCTCATATCTGTTCAGAAACTGGACAAAAGTTAAACATATACAAAACACAGACTGTCTATGTCATGGCGAATACAGTTGCTGCTTTATTTATGTCTGTATGGCGTTGCTGTGAGTGTGGACGGAGCAGCTACAGGTTAGTTTAGCCTGATCGATCCGATTCCGATAGGATTTACATGGAGATACGCCCCGCACCCTCTCCAGCGTCTTGTTTAAATGACAGGAGTAAACACAGAATTAATGCTTTATTAATTCATGGTTTTTAAGGGGCTTATCTCCATGTAAATACTATGGTAGACTACCCAATATTCGCATCGCTCTAATCGCTC
>NW_011370360.1:0-4002 GCF_000735185.1 Notothenia coriiceps
TTAGACTGCACTGTAACTTTTATCCATGTATTTTTTCTTTTAATGTTTATTTTATTAGCTTTTCTTTTTAATGACTGATTTTAAATGCCAGTCTTTCATTTTTTGTAAAGCACTTTGAATTGCCTTGTGTTGAAAAGTGCTATATAAATAAACTTGCCTTGCCTAATAAAGATTTCATGTGACACATAAAATTGATTTGTTGATGGGAATTAATGTGAATAAATTAACTCGGTCTTAAAAGGTTAACGGTACTCTTGCTATCACTACTCACCGACACTATAAACCTTGTCCCTCATGCTAGCCCTGACAACACCGGTAAGCACACCTTCATCTAGGCTATACTGTTACGTGTCCTGACTTGTAGTGGTTCTCTCCTATCTACACTCTTCTTGTCATCTTTGTAAAACGATATCAGACTGGTAATTGACACAGCCATGACTTCTAGTTAAATTCAGTGTGGCTAAAATGAAAAGCTTTGTTAAAATATGCAAGCACGCGAAAGTCAAATTCAGCTTTATTGTCAAAAATTCTACATGTGTTATACATCCAGAAATATCGAAATATCGTTTCCCACAGTGTGACATGTATACATAAAACAAAAAGGGCCTAGATAACCGGGGTGTACAGTTTAAAATGTTAATATATTTAAAGTTTTCAAAGTTCAGTTTCAGTGCAAGTCAGAGAAATGGCATTGCGTTTTAGACGAAGGAACCGGAAGAAGTTTACTTCCGGGTTTAAGGACGCGTCACTGCGGCTCTCTATACAATCTATGGAAGGGACGCACGCGAGTGAGGGAAAGGAGGAGGTGAAATATTCAATTGAGACGAGCTTCGGACAAAAAGAAGGAGAATAACAACGTCATAAATGAAGTATGTATCTGAATGAAAAGTACTACAATTACCTAAAAATGTACACAGATGGTTCTAAGAACAAGGAATAGTGTGTTGGAGTTGGTATATCCCAGACTTTAAAATACCCATTTCAAAAAGAGCATCTGATCAATTATAAGTGTATACAGCAGAAATACTGGCAGTAATAATAGGATTACAGTGGGTTGAAGAGGTCAGACCAGATATGCACAGATTCATTGTCCATATTAAAAAGCACACAATCAACAACAACTGTCAGAGAAGACATTCTCATAGGACTGAATCATAGCCTGTTAAGACTTCACAGAGATCTGCAGTTCTGCTGGGTGCCTGCACATGAGAGGGTGAAGGGAACAAATGTGCTGATAAATTAGCAAAAAGTGCACTACAAAAGGAAATAACATTACCAGTTCAACTTGGAGAAGGAGAAGGAAAAAAAAATAAGAAGAAAGGGATGGAGATCTGGCAGAAAAGGTGGGAGAAAGACCAGAACAAAGACTAGAAAGACAAAGACTATCACAAAGTACAAAAGACAGTTACAATTAATATTTATAAAGAAAGAAAAAGAAGGGAGGAAATCATGATAGCTAGACTCAGAATAAATCACACAGCTTTGAATGGTACGCTGTATATGGGAAAAGTGACAGTGACAAGTGTGGGAACACATGTCACTTGTTAGACGCTTTTATCCAAAGCGACTTACATAATCAAGTGGAAAATCCCCACAGGAGCAATTTGGGGGGAAGTGTCTTGCCCAGGGACACAACGACATGCTGAATGCAGCGGGACTCGAACTTGCTACCCCGTGAGTCAAAGTTCAGCGCACTAAATTCATCGCACAATCCCACAGCCACAGCCTCCCCTACTGCGAAACTGTGGAGTAAAAGAAGATGTAGAACATATCTTGTTACATTGTAACGTCTATAAAGCTGAAAGAGAAAAACTAAAGGCTAAAGTTTTAGAGGGAATGGAGTGTGGTTGGTGTGTTGGGAACAAAAGGAGAGGGAGTAAGAGCTACCAGAAAGGCACTGTTTACCTTCCTGAGCGAAACTGGGTTAGGAAAAATAATTTAACATTAGATCAGGAAAGATCATGTTTTTTGTTTATTTATTTATTTTTGATTAGATCATAGGTTAAGAGATGGGATGATATGATGATTCATACTCATGTACAGTGGGTGGCGGTATGCACCTTTAAAGTTGTTTGCAATCCGCCAAAAACCGAGAGAAGAAGAAAAAGAAGAAGATAATGACGTCATCAGTGAGTGCCGCAAATAGCTAAACAGATTTCGTCACTAGCCCGCAACATAAATTAGTCCTCCATCGCGGTTGTAGTGTAGTAGCAGCATGATGGAAGTGTGCGGCTCTACGAGCGTTTCTCTGAGGGAGTTCGGCTGCGAACAAACGTTACTGTCTCGACCGGACGGGTCAGCCTCCTTCGTACAAGGTAACGTTTTAAAAAACTGAAATATCACTCGGAGAAGGCTGTGAGAGGCCACGGGAGTCCGTCTGTTGTTAGCCTCCTTAGCACATGTGCACAAGTCAGTCAAGTCCCATTAGTTGGTATCGGCACCTAACTCGAACCTATATGTTCTTATCTATTCATAATGTGTCTTAACTACAGCCATATATAATAGCACATATGTATATTACCCACCATCAGTGTTAGGAGCAGTGTTCAGATATCTTCTTTAGTAAACATGGTAGTACACTACACATGTAGAAATACTCACAAATTAAAGTCCTGCTTTCAAACTCTTACTGAAGTAAAAGTACATAAATATTAGCATCAATATATACTTAGTGTACCTCATTCAGAATGCCGAATTGCAGATTACTGTTGATTTAATTAATCAAATAAAATCAATGAAGTAAACATTTACACTAGTGTTAAACCTTTTTGGTAACCCATTTGTGACCTATGTTTATCATTTATTTCCCGAATGCTGTGTTAAAAATCAGCAAACCGTGAGTGCATCCAGTGTTTCCCACAGAATTTGATTCTATTTGTGGGGGCACCGCCACAAATAAATCAATGTATGGGAAACACTGGCATCTGTTTTGCAGAGGCACAGTATACGAGATGTTCTGTCTGTCCGTAGCAGATAACATACTCTTCTGGGATTTTACTTGTATATAAATTACCCTTTCAATGTACGTACAATGTTGCCGGCTCTTTCAATATTTTTTTTTTTTTTTTTTTAACTACTGCTACTTATTTTTTTAACTATGGTGTACTTATTTGTCTTTATGTTTTAACATGTGTTCTTACCTCTTTATTTGCTATGTAAATGTTCCTGTCTTTTATCTGCATTTAGCATTTGCTGCCACGACGTCATAAATGTCCCCACTGTGGGTCGAATACAACTTTCCTGATCTCTTCTATCAATGTTAACTTATAAGAGCATGTTTCCTCAGCAGAATTGACAGCGTCGTTCCGACAGGTTGACCATCTCGGGCTGCAGTCGAATAGTCCATTTAGCTTAGGAACCTTCCTAACCGAGTGAAATGACCCAGAAGTACCTCAGTGGCAGCCATGATAAGAGCTGTTCAAATTCTCTAGATGATAGGAAAGTTAAATAAAAAATAATAAACTTCCCTCCCCTAATAAACTTCCTTAACGAAAGGAAAAGAGAAAATGCTGCCCCACAATGCCTTGCGTTCGTAGCATTTGCCAGCACACCACAGTCGGCCGTTTACGGAAACAAACGATTATGACGGAGAAATGATATCATGAAAGTTAGGGTGCTTTTTAAAACGTATGTGGTAAGTTGCCAAAGTGCTTTGTTTTGAACGTTCATCAGTATTATAATCAAAAAGAGAAATATGAACGTTAGTTTTTACTGAAATTATCAAATAAAGTCAACATTTCACAGTCTTTACTGAGCTGTGTGGAGTTTGGTCAACTTTTAAAATATGTTTGAATGTTGATATACACAGTGATAGATGTTAAGGACTAACGTTTATAATAAATACATTTGTATTTATTTTAAGATCTTTTCATAGTTCATACGTATTGGGATCATTTGTATTAATGTGGACCGGAGGGAGAGGGTGACGAGCATAAGTTACACTTTCCTTTTTCTTTCAATTCCAACTCTGGTCATGAAGAATATGTTTCTGTGTTGTCCACG
>NW_011370361.1:0-1968 GCF_000735185.1 Notothenia coriiceps
CCTGTGTAAATATAGCCTGGGTACAGATAGCCTGGTTACAGATAGCCTGGTTAAAGATAGCCTGTGTAAATATAGCCTGGGTACAGATAGCCTGGTTACAGACAGACTGGTTAAAGATAGCCTGTGTAAATATAGCCTGGGTACAGATAGCCTGGTTACAGACAGACTGGGTACAGATAGCCTTGTTAAAGATAGCCTGGGTAAAGATAGCCTGGGTACAGATAGCCTGGGTACAGATAGCCTGGTGGAGGTGACGGAGGATGGAGTCGGAGGAGAGCCTGCTGAATGTGTTCGTGCTGCTGCTGTTCGGATCTCTGCTCACCGTGGTGAGTACCTTCCTATTTATAGCTGCACCGTCCTGCATTCATATTATATATACTCATATCATTCATAGTATATATACTCGTATACTATATAATTCATAGTATATATACTCATATACTTTATCATTCATAGTATAATTATACTCTACTGTGTGTTTTATTACACTATATTATAATTATATATCTATATTTACAGTCTTTATTTTTTATTTACGCATTATTTGTATATTTCTAAATGTTTTCAGTCCAGTTATTAATGTTCAATAATTGATGAAAATAGAACATTTATTTTAATATGTTTTTCTCATGAAACAAACTCATCGTATTGCTAACATCACCGTCAATCCCAACATGCACCTCTGCCCCCCCCCCTGCGTGGGAAGTGGGTGATGTAATGTCCGGTACAGTGCGTCCCAGTGGCTCGTTGAATACTCAACATTTTGTGGTTAATGTAATAGAAACATAATGTCTGCTGGTACCATTATTGAAGAGAAACATGCATCCAGAGAATTAGCCTTTTCTTGGGCGAGGTAGAGTTAGGGTTAGGGTTCACAGGGCCGTCCCTGGCCAACTTGGGGCCCCAAGCGACATTGTGAGATGAGGCACCCCCCCCAACCGACAGGAGTGCATTTTTTCAAAGTACTTTGCAAATATAATTCCTGTTTATTATTATTATCAATACAGTTCATTTTTAATACAGTGAGGTAAATGGTAAATGTGCATGTATGTCGTTCAGTATGCGTTTACACGTGAATATGTCTGCATTTCCTGCCAAATACTAGCCTCAAAAAGATTAAAATATAATGAATGCAAATAGACTACTTCTACTAATAATAATAATCATAATCAATTCAATAATATAAATACTATATTATTTTTATTATAATATAATTGTAAAATAGTCAAGACAAAACATGCTTATGACATGCTTAAAAACTGATATTTCTTAAGGCGAGACACCCCAGGTGAATAGGGTAATTTTTTTACCTTAACACTAGAACCGCGAGAGGTCGCTGTATACCCAAAACCGCCAATGGGTAAAATGTACCCGCTATTGATTTTCAAGGTACAATGTTCTTTTATTTATCGTACAGAACAGTGAGATTTGATCGCACAGGGATGAAACTTATACAAATATAATCTGTGGACTCTCAGCTTTTCATGTTATATAGTTTGTGCAGATAGCATGAAGTATAAA
Source organism: Notothenia coriiceps (assembly GCF_000735185.1). NCBI lineage: Eukaryota > Metazoa > Chordata > Actinopteri > Perciformes > Nototheniidae > Notothenia > Notothenia coriiceps. The sequence goes on from NW_011370361.1 coordinate 1,522, forward strand.
ATATCGCTAAGAGTGCTGATTTAAACGCTTGGTGTTAGACTTGTGTTTTGTTTAGGTACCACATCTATCTATCTCTCTCTCTATCTATACATAGATCTATCTGTAATGTTCTGTGGACACATAATTGTCTACATAAACAGACGACGCAGACTAATTCTCTCATTCCGAGTGTCCATCTTTATTCAACTGGCACGTAACCTGCACACATGCATTACGTCCTCAACGTGAGCTCAGTCATCCAAGATCTTGTATTCTCCAAGAAGTTACACTATCTATAACTATCTGTCTGTCTCTCTCTCTATCCATCTATCAATATATCTATCTATCTCTCTCTATCTATAAGGAACCACAGTAGACAAAAGGCATTGCTATAGCAACACGTCATGTTTACGCTGCATTTTCTATGAGGTAAATATTACCCGCTGGCGGATATAGGTATAAATGGTA
>NW_011370362.1:0-12143 GCF_000735185.1 Notothenia coriiceps
AGACACATGAATTTATTTGACGTAGCCTGCGATTTTTTTTTAGTTACTATCTGACATCACATACATCGTAGTATAAAAGTTCACCGTTTATTTCTAATAAAAAATATGAATTCTTTTTTTTTTTTTTAAATGTTATAAATAATAAAAAACGTGTTTATTGGGGGAGGGCAGGAATGTCAAATGGGCCTGGCCCTCCCACGGCGCCGGGCATAAGTTGATTGTTTCCATTATACCGGAGCAAACAGGAACTGATAGCAGTTAGCGTAGCATGACTTTTCAAAAAGTGTATTCAAAAACATTTAAAGGAATACCAAGCTTAAAAACACAAGACACTAAAAACAATGGCACCAGTATGTCCTTCACCTAAAGCAGGATGGCTAGTAGTTCCAAACACTGACCTTTTTTTACATTACTCCAACAAGATTCTTATCTGGCAACACTTACACTCGCTGTGTTGATACAGCAGTACTGTAATACTGTATTCCTTTCAATATCGAAACATTTGTTCCTAAAGTTTACAAAAATGAGAAAATCCATATTAAAGTAAGTTGCAGAAGAAAATAAATCAGGCAACGTGTAAAACAGTACAAGTAACATAAATGAGGTTCCTTTAACAATGCACTCATTACCATAGAAAGTAGGGCTGTGCGATTATGGCAAAAATCATAATCACGATTATCACGATTATCAATAATTGATATCACGATTATTAAAAACGATTATCCATTTACTTTGAAAACATCCATTTATTGAACAAAAAAATGTGAACAGTATGTGTTTAACGGTTGATTACCCTGAACTTTAAGTATAATTCAACTGATAAACCAATAAAAAAAATAATGTTTTCAACATTTTTAAATAATAATCGTTTTATTTCGATTACGTTATTTTCGTAATCGTTGCTAACCAAAATCGTAATCCAGATTAAAATTAATTTAATTGGACAGCCCTAATAGAAAGTATTTTAGAATTCTGCCAGAAACAGAAAACTGTCTGAGAACAGGTAAAGCACCACTTACTCGCAAATTAATGGTATATCTAAGTAGTACCACGTCTTCTGAAAATACTATATAGCATGGCTAGCTAGAATGTGTAGTGACTGTGTTAAAAGCCTGTAAGAAACAGTGAGTGTAAAAAGGGCCAAATAACTAAATGCAGTCCCGCTGAACGTGTCCAGCACACGCTCATTTCCTCTGGAAAACAAAAGAGGCTCTGGTTACAAACTGTATTTTGACCAGCCTTTCATGTGTGTGTGTGTTTTTGTGTACTTCTCTTCTCACAGCGACTCATTATGTGCGGCTCCTATTATTGCAGCTCGGTCACCACAGTGGAGCGGCGAACAGAGGAAAACACACAACCGTTCATTATTGTTCTGACACCTCTACCCCCCTCTACTGCGTTACTGGGATGAGCTTTGGTTTCCTCCTCAGGCACATTGGTACAACACTATATACATACAAATGAACGAGGAACACACATATAACAAGCTTAAGCAATAACTCCTCCTTCCCCTGAGATTTTTGGCAGCATCGGGCCACAGTGAAGGCGATGAGGAATTCATTCATCTCAGCGTCCGGCCTGCTTTGTTCTGTGGATATCAGCCAGGGACTGCGACATGCTCTAAATGTATTCCTCATTCAGGTGCCTCCAAGCACTGAAAGTACAGTTCTCTGAACAGGTTATTAAAAAAAAGACAGAGCTAAAATAGTTGGTAAAAAGGTACTGTTACAGGAAAGTCCTGTTTGCCAACCCGCTCTACCATCTTTTTAAATACCAATGCTTAGTCAGTACGTGTGATACCCTTCATGTAAAAAAAGGCAAAAAAATCAGGCTAAAAAGGCCTTATAAAGTACATACCATTTTTTTTTAAGTATAAGGATAATTCAAACTAAATGTTGACTAAATTAGTGGTTGTAGTTAAAAAAAGAAAACTACAACAAATGGGAAAGAAACGTTACAGTTCTGACTCTCGGTCCAACATTATACAATTTAACAAATAAATAAAAGCAAGGATAATTTTGATAACAGTGTGTAGTTAGAAAATAATATCAAATTAGAAGGAAAAACATATTTGAAAGATACAGATTCCTGTATTCTGAGCCTTGCATCTCTTCTTCATTGACAGCAAAAGGAAGGAAATAATACAAATTAAAATAAAGAAGTAAAAACCCGACAAAAATACATGGTGCCGGCACGAAAGACACAGTGCTTCCAATATAAATATATTGTTTTTAAAATCGTGTGGCACAAAAAAAATTGGAACATGTGTGTCCGTGTACACAAATCAATAGATAACATTTTGTGAATATAACATGAAAGGCAGTGAGATTCGTTTGGAAACCCATACTCTGAGAGAAACCTTTAGTGTCTTTATAGGACACACCGGGCTAATTCACCTATCCACATCATTATTTAATGGTCAGTCCAAATAGTGAGAAATACTACATACATGGAATGGAAAACAAACAGAGAGACCACTGTGTGTGTCCTGTGTGACACAAAATCAATATTAGGACATCTTACCCAACTTTTGTAACATCAATTATTTCAACTAACAATCATACCTATTTAAACCCAAACAACAATCTTTTGATAAGCCTATTAAAGTAATTTTGTATTAGTAGTTTGTAGTAGTTGCCAAGGCCAGCCGTTTGTATTTAATGTTTGGGAGTGCGAATGTATTGGTGTTGCCAAAGGATATAAAGCTTTGAGTCAAATGTCTAAGCTTAAATCTTCCAACTGAAGTTATTGACAACCACTGAATGAGAGCTGTTTCACTTGTATTTATTTGGCGGTTATAAATCACATTTAAGCCTATCAATGCTATGGTTTTATGTTGTACTGATTAAAAAAGCTTTCACTTAGCACTGCATTCGATTTCAAACTGTTAATTGGTCATATTTTTATGCATCAATCACAAAGTGCAGTACCAATCAACACCTTGCCTCTCTGCCAGATATACGGTACTAGGGTAACAGAATGCAGCCTCACAGTGAGGAGAATGTGCCGGAATGAGTCCTTGTTGCTGACAGATGTCTTTGTCCTCACAAGGTGCATGTTTAACTTTCTTCGGGGACAGGTACAGCCGACGGATCCAATCTGTTGCTTTCAAGCAACGAGTGGAGAGGAGAAAGATAGCCTCCCATACAGCCCCCCCCCCTCACACTTTAGCTACAGGTCATCTGCTGACTATGACCAGTAGTAGACGCGCTGTCAGACGGTCAGACTGAGGGAGGTTAGGAGCTTCTTCAGACCATCACTGATCTTACTTTTTTTTATCCACTGTAGATTCTCCTAGGAAGTTCCTCATAAGTGATTGCAGTCAAAGCTTGTCAATAATTCAGTTACCAATAATGCATGATTGTTTAAAATGAGGGCATGATGGGTAGTTGTTAATGGTGGAAAATAGATCAATGCTTGCATTGCAATAATATCTGCGTGCAGCGATGAGCAGGTCTTCGACGATCCGCCCAGGTTCGCTGTTGTCCGCACGCCGACGTTGCACAGATGTTTTCCGGACTCGGCCGTTAGCAAATGTGGGAAGTTTCAGGCCGATCGGATAATGTACATGGGAGGTCGAGCAGTGACATAAACATGGTGTTTTATGCCGAGTGATCTGTCGCCATGGCAACGGCGTTTGATGACACCCCATATTAGGCTTAGATGTCTTGAGGTCTCTATCAGTATCAAACATGTGAAGTTTTGGGCCGTTTGTAACCATGTTTACTTGAGTTACAACAAAATCATGTTTCATGGCAAAGGATCTGTCGCCACGGCAACGGCAATTGACGAAATCTCAGAACTGACATGTAGATGTCTTCAGGGCTGGACTGTTAACACAGAAGTGAAGTTTGAGCACTTTTTGACCATTTATTTTGGAGTTACAGCATTATCGTGTTCCATGGCGAGTAATGTGTTGTCATGGAAACGGCGTTTTAGCGAATCTCACAATTGTCATAGACATGTTGAGGGCCAGACCATTAGCCATCATCTGAAGTCTGGTGCTGTTTGGACGATTTTCCTATGAGTCATGACAATATCGTGTTTTATGGCGAGCATTGTGTTTCCATGGCAATGGTATATGGTGAGATCTGAGATCCAAGCTGTGTCTCAATTCAGCGGCCGCATCCTCCTGAGGACCCAGCCGTTGAATTCCGCGGAGGACCCACGTCGGTTGATGCGAAATGAGATGGTCTACGGAGCATTTCCTGGTACGTCACCGGCAGTTATCCCTACCTTTTGACGCCCCCGTGCCGGTAATAATTTCTGACATTAGGCAAAATATTTTCAAACGGTTCAATATGGAGTCAGAGATAGTGCTTCTTTTGGTGATGTTCAATATGTTGAAATCAATTTCCCAAGGTCACAACAGGCGCACCATCTATTTCAGATTAATGGAAGACCATGTCCAGGTAATGATACTTACTGTATATCTATTATCATATGATTATAGATATTATATAAAATATATATGTTGTAGTGCCGAGAGATAGGGAGTCGGAGGCGGTGCAATGAAGGTGCAAAAGGGTACTTTACTAGAGAGTAGAAAAGGACATGTTGTCCGGTTGCAGTCCGGGAAGAAGAGAGAGAAGCCAGGAGGGCACACAATATATATAGACAACCACATACATGTCCGTGCGGAAACAATACCCCCAACTGTAGTTCCATGTGGGAATTGTGTATTAATAGGTGGTCACCACACAAGCCCCCCCAGAATTCAAACATGGCAAAAATCCTTGCGTCCGGGAGGAAGCACCATAGGGGCTGAGCAGGGTGAGGTTGCAGGTGAGGGCCGGGCCATGGAACGGGCCATCGGAAGGGGGCCGCAGGAGAGGGTAGGGGCCCCAACAAGGGCGAGGGCATCCCCACCGGGGTGGGGGGCGGCCGGAACGGCTGTCGAAAGGGGGCCGCAGGAGAGTAGGGGCCCCCAACAAGGACGAGGGCGTCCCCACCGGGGTGGGAGGTGGGCCGGAACGGGCCGCAGCAGGGCGCCGTAGCGAATGAGTCCTCACCCGCCAGTCGGGCGAAAGCCGGGTCGCCGAGCCCGCGACGGGCTTGAATTAAACCGTAGTTAGTCCCCAGCAGGAAGGAGAGCTGTCTGGCCCGGCCGCAGGCGAGGCACAGCGGGGCGGGCCATGAAGTCCTCGAGATGAAAGACCCGGGTCCCCCGGGGAGCTAGCAGCATCCCCGGGAGGAAGGAGCCGTGACAGGGGAGAGGCCAGACCGGGTCGCCGTCCGAAGCCGGCCGTCCGAGCCAGTAAGAGGAGAGGCCAGGCAGGGTCCCTGGAGGCGCGCCACCCACGGGGCCGATGAAGGCAATGGGGCGACGTCCAAAAACCGGCCGAGGCGAAGGAAGAGGCCAGACAGGGTCCGGAGCGCGCCACCACGGGCGCCGATGAAGGATGGGGCGACGTGCCGAAACTGCCCGAGGCGAGACGGGGCCCGAGCGCGCCACCCACCGTGGGGGCGATGCAAGGCCATGGGCGAGTCCGAAACCGCCCGCGAGGTGGTGCAAAGGGCGAGAGGGTCCACACAGGCGCGACCAGACATGGTCGAACCCCCTCTCAGGCACCAGAAAAAGGTCGACAGCCGTTAGCAAGCTAGCTGTTAGGTCGCTAGCCTGGCAGCCTGCGGTAGCCGCTAGCCGTAGCCGTTAGCTAGCGCAGCGGGACGTGCAGGCCGGCACGCCCCGAAGAAACCAATACCACGTAGCAATCGGGTTCATCACTACCCAGCAGTCGTGCATTGTCTCCCTGGTGGTTGGAAGACCGATGCGGGAATGGCGAGCAACATCCCCAGCCATTCTGCGAGGCGCGCACGGGCCTAAGTCCGCGTGCCGGTGGCTAGCCTTTACGGACGATTCCAAAAATCCCCGGCATGTCGAGAAAGAAAACGCTGAGTTTCTCCTCGCCAGTGTTCGGGTCTCCGTCCCGGAAAACTTCTCGAACGTGTCAGGGTCACCTAATGTGTGTTCTGCGATGAGATAGGGATGTCTGGAGGCGTGCAATGAAGGTGCAAAAGGGTACTTTACTAGAGAGTAGAAAAGGACATGTTGCCGGTTCGGCCGGAAGAAGAGAGAGAACAACCAGAAGGCCACATAGAATAGAGACAACCACATACATGTCCGTGCGGAACAATACCCGCAACTGTAGTTCCATGTGGGAATTGTGTTAATAGGTGGTCACGCACAAGGTATGATTGTTAGCTAAACAGTAAGGTAATATTAGCCTATAATACATGGTTAAAAATGATAGTTCTCAGGTGAGTATAGCTTGTGTATTATAATATTATATTTATAAGAACGGACAAGTCAAATCAACAAGTTGATGTTCTTAGCCGTGATATACCCACGTCATACCACGGGTTAGTAATTGGTTAAGTTATTTTTACAACAAGTCAGTATCCCTCCGCATCGAGAAAAACAGTATACCGTTGGGGTGCTTTCATACTGAACAAGAAAGAGCGAGAGTAACGGGCAAAGCCCTCCTTTTGACGCAGCGGTCCAGACTAGAACATCAAACGGCAAACTATAGTCCGTGTGCAGTTCTTTGCATTACGGAGGGATATCTAGATACTTTTGAAGTTAACATAAACGGAATTGTGGTACTTTTAAAGCAAGCACGATGTTTTCAAATCTGTATCAAAGAGGATCAAAAAACGCTATCGACCAATCAGATTGCTTGATTTGACGTTGTCAGTTTATAAATAAATTAAATTCTTTCCGTTACAACAACTCCAAAGCATAAAATGGAAACACTTTAGATTAACTCGACCTCCGGGGGGGCTACATAGTTATGGAGAGTGAGTTGGAGCATTTGCCTATCTCCAGAAAAAAAAGCACCTAAACTCGACTAGCAGAGCTCCGGAAGAGCAGGTAGAACCAACGGAAAAAGTACCGACCATTCAAAAGCTTTTCTGATGCGGGGTGAAACAAAGAAGAAATTATGACCGTCTTAGTGCCACAGGTGCGAAAAGACTCTCTCCAGAGCTACTGGAAGCCAATCCTCGGTGACCGGAGAAAAGGGAGCAAATATTCTCTCCACGCCAACAACAGCCTCGACAACCTTCGACCTATACAGCTTGACAAGTAAGCATGCTAACAGCAACATACAACATTAATGTAAATAAATACGCCAAATAAGTCGAGCTCAACGCCTCCTGTCTAATATGTCGACTAGCGTTAGTGGGTTGTTGCATAGCAACCACCTCGCACTATGTTTTGTGCAGAAGGCAACGGAGGATCATTTTCAAATTTGACATCATATTTACTAAATAAAAACGATTAAATTAGAGTGTGTATTTTTCTTTCATATTGCGACACTGTAACCAGTTTTATAAAGAGCAATAGCTCACTTCAGGCGTGTATATGCCATTAGATACACGAAGGGGGTCGCGATCTTCCCTTCGCGTCGGGCCGACGACGCCCCTTAGATGTGAATAAGGACATATACCACGGCCTGTCGTGAGCTATTGCTAAATATAAAAATGTATATAGAATATGTATTTATAATATATGTATGACTGTATTTTTAGCTAACAGAATGTTAAGTAGCATAAAATACTGATAAAAATTAATTTCAGGTTGAGTATAGCGTGAGTTATATATATTTAAGACACTCGACAAAAAGATACACGCAACACTTTTCGTTTTTGCTCCCAATTTTTCATGAGATAACCAAGCAGATGTGAAAAACATTTTCTTATACACAAAAAACCATTCCTCAAATAATTGTTCACAAGTCGAAAAATCTGTGATAGTGAGCACTCTCCTTTGCGAGGAAATCCATGCCCACCTCACAGCGCCATATCAAAGAGCTGATTAGACAGCATGATTAATTGCCAGGTGTTGCCTATAGGCGGACACAAAAAAAGGCCATTCCGAAACATGCATTTTTGCTTTATTGGGGGGTCGGGGTCCGAAACCATTCGCGTACTGGTGTGAGGGTAGATTATGGGTTTAGGCGTTAGAAGTTTGGAATCCTGTCACCGGAAGCAGGGCAGGAATCAAATGCCTTCCGCCATCCGTGTCACATTATCAAGGCATGTTCATTCCCATCTAGCCCTGGAAAACATTTCGAATCTGCGCTATCCATAGCCTCTCACATCACGTCCCTGGGCAACAGAACTGATCTGCGAGTTGGACTCCAGGACCGCTGCTTGAACGGATTTGCCATCCATGGACAGAAAGTGAGTAAACTATGGAGTAAGTGTGTTTTTTCTTCTCAAAAGTAATCTATGTTGAGAGAGTGAATCGTATCAAAAATAGTGTTACGCAGTCTTCACCCACAGTACTGTAGTCGCACTACGTTTACATGAATGTATTATAGCAGCCAGTTTTAGATTGTAGCGCTGCCAAGATAACTGTTTCATAGAACATTGTTGTTGTATTTTGCTGGCAACCAAGTTTTGCGAAAAAATCCCTGTGACCCGGATGTTTCGGGTCAGCATGGTTGTAATCGTTGCTTTGACCAAGTAATGACGCAGGTTTCTGTTTTTCCTAAATGCCTGCAATTATACTGTGGACTTGTAAATCGTCAGGTTTCCCTAATAATGTCGGAAATTGATTAAAGAACTTGACTAGTGAGGCAGCGACTGGGAATAGTAGGCTTATAAAAGGCAATTTGGAGGAGACGCAAATGGGTTTCGTCTGTGAAACGTTCAAACATTTTTTTTAGAAAGAACGAGTAGCGCGTCTAGAGATCAATGCTCCAAAAGCGTTTTGGTAGCCATTTGGAATCTCCTCGGTACGCAGATCGAGGGACACGCTCAAGAAGCTGCTGAGATTTAACCAATCCCGCAAGAAGTGTGATTAGGATGGGGGTGTGTCTGTGGAGAACGCATGGGTGTCTGCCTCCCTCCTCCCAAAAATACTTAGAGCATCCAACCTGGAGTGTTTACTCAACATAACACTCGCTTTGAAGTGGTGGTGCCCGGAAAGGTTCGCTGGGCGTCCGGTTCTCCACTGAAGGTGTACTTGAAGGAGTTTAGTGAGATGGAGTGTGGGTTAATCAAGGTGCGATGACAACTACCGAACTCCAAAATCCGGCCGTTTGAGTGAGACGCACACGCCCAGATGTCATCCAGATACTGAAATAACATATGTGGGAGTCTTAAGCGCAAGCGAGGACAGGGGCAGAGCCCCACCTCTGCATAAAATGTTCGCATAGGCTGGAGCGAACTCTTTCCCATAAGGCAGCCACTTTAATCGGCAGGAAGAACCTCCCTCAGTCCCAACTACCGCTCGTCTTCGACTCTCATTTGTCCCCTCCACTCCTTTCCTCCGCTTGCTGCGTCTTACTCAGCCTCGTGAGAGATGCGAGTGAGAGACAGCGAGGAGGAGACGGACGGATCAGAGGAGTCCCGGGGTATATAATTGGACGTCCCGTTCACCACGCGTCAACGACGTCACTTTTAAACGACGCTTCTTACTGATGAAATGTGATCAGGGCACAGCGATCCCCTCCATCGGAGTGCTTCAACTGAAAATCCTTTAGAACCGCCCATTGTTGGTTGAATATCATATTGTTCAATTAATTAATCTTCTCTTTTAGTCAAGGAATCAATGGTATCGAGGGGTCCTTGCTTGCGTGCGGCGTTTTGGGTAAAGTACGGCCTAACATTGTAAATAGAAATATATGTGAATTTTATGATAGTAAGTGAAAGCCTTTAACTAATTAACCTTCTGAATATCTTAACGAACCCAAACAATACAACATAATTGTATTTATCAAAGATCAGGCCATTTTATGGAAAGCTTTCTTAATAGGCTAGTGTAGTGAGGCGTTCATAGATCATAAACATGACTTCATNCATGGCCGACACACGGCCGATTCAACATGTTGAATTGGCCGTGTGTCGGCCACAGGCAGTAGGACAAATAAAGCACTCTGATTGGATCTTCAGCTAGAGAATCAGTGCATGAGAAGCGAAACGGAAGTGAGGGACGTAAACAAACACTTTAAGAAGGCACAAAGAATGTCTTCCACAAGCAACACTCCAATGGCTGATAGCTCCAGTACCGCACGAGACATGTTTTCGATGGACGAGAGTGAAAATGGAACGCACACGCTATTTGTTGTTTGTTTATATCACGCAGTCTGTTCTTCTTCTCTGTCTTCCGGTTGTTGCCTCTTTTGAATGACGAATACACACTACCGCCGCCTGCTGGGAAGGAGAGTTATTGCCACTCACGCATGCGCAGTTCGTACGTGGCCGTCGGCTAAAGTCTTTGCGGTGTGTTCCAGTGCGACTGTTGGCCAAGAAGCAGAGACGTGAGGCGACACAACAGTCGGGTCCGTCGGGACGTGTCCTCTGGTGTCAGCTTGGTGTCAGCTTGGTGTGTCAGGGCCTTTAGACTAGATCAGTTTTTTGAAGCTCTTATCCTCCAAATGAAGGCAAAGACCAACTTCGTAGTGCATAACAGGTTCAGTTGCATTATTTCTATGAGAATAATAAAACAAACTGTATAACGCCTTTTAAATTTGACATCAGATGCACTCATTATTTAGCATTTTCTTTGTTTGTAGTTTTAACGTTTTTTGTCTAGTCGGTGACATCCACATGTCTTCATCTACAGATCTAAAGTGTTGCTGCTTTTACTTTTCAATGTGGAAACCTGCTAAATGCTAACAAGGATATTTCATAAGGTGCTTTGCATCAGAACATAAAATACAAACAAGAAAAAACACGTAACAGCTGCGAGGAGAAGGTGTCGTCACTGAAACTGCCCTGCAGAAACGAGACTGTATTTAATTCAGAAGCCAATATTTCCTTTCAGCCGCGCAGTTTAGCCTTTTCACACACACACACACACACACACACACACACACCAAGCTGCCTCCAGATCGCCACCTCAGGACAGACAGAAAAGCCTGCCCCCGATCATCAACTGGAGGTGGGGCAGTTGATGCCAGAGCTCCTCTCTGGGGACTGAAGCCCGAAATTAATCAGCCAAATGTTGATATGTCTGATCCCGCTGGCTGCCGCTTGTGCATTAGAGCTGCCATGCTGTTTCTCTGTCTGCGGCCTGAGAGTCTTCACCTGGACGCGGTGTTTTGGCGTAGTTTTGGCGGGGGGCCTCGCTGTCGGAGCTGGCCTCGGTGTCTGTGCTGAGCCGGAAGACATCCACTCGCCTTTTCCACGACACCTTACGCAGGTCCAGGTTGGACCCGACCAACTTCACATGGTTCCAGCCTTGTGTTCGGGGTCAGAGAGGGAAGCAAGCAGGCGGAGGATAGATTGGAGGCGAGGAAGAGTCAACGGGTGGCTTTAGTGTAACATTAGTTTACTAAAAGAAGAGCTGTCAAACTATCAAATGGGATAATATGATCAAGGAATTGTTTATTGTTGCTGTCGGGCGGAAAACTTTTCATATTTCGTATTTTTTTCTTTTTTATAATCAGTTGTGTTTGTAGTATAACACGTCAATGTTTGTATAATTACTCTCACTGCCTGAACACAGGTCCACACTGCAAGTCTTACCATAGGCTGTTAAATAATAATTCAAATTTAAATGATGAGATCCACCTATTTTGTGATAGCTAGATGGATAGTTAAGGTAAGCTAGCTAACTAGGTAGGTAGATAGCGGACGTTTGCTAGCTTACTATCACATTGACTGAACTGAGTTTGGTCAGTAAATTAGCCACTCGTTTGGAGATAGCTAGATGGGTAGCTAACATTTGCTAGCTAGCTTGTTTGATGGGAAAGTATGGCATGCTAGCAAACTATGTAGCTAGCAAACGTTAGCTAAATAGCTAACGTTCGCTAGCTAAATAGCTAATGTTTGCTAGCTAATCAGCACACTGACAGGTTAACTGAGTTAGTCTCTGTTTAACTAGTGTTTCTAAATGTCAGCACTGTGGACCTCAGTCTTCTGTCAGTGAGAGTTATTATAAAGTGTCCTCATGAGCTTTAGTCCGTTCGGCTCATATTTTTTATTTTCTTTTTCGTAGGTCCTCATAGCAGAGCATCTTCACCACAGCACTCAACAGAATTATTAAATATGCAACCCAGTCTCACGGCATTTCGTGTTATAGTCACGAAAGTAATGTAATCTATTGACTCGTGTTCACCAACACGATTTCCCCCTTTTTTTCGTGTCACACAGAACGATTTTAAAAGCAATGTATTTCTATTGGTAGT
>NW_011370362.1:12261-15645 GCF_000735185.1 Notothenia coriiceps
GACCTTTTTTGCCGTCTATGAGAAAAAGAAATGTCTCAGAGCCTCAGAATACTGAAATCTGTATTTTTAAAATCAGTTTTTCCTTCTAATTTGTTATTATTTACATTGCTTTTCAAATCGTCCTGTGTGACACAAAAAAAAAAAGAAAGGGAAATAGTTTTGGTGAACACGAATCAATAGATACATTTCGTGACTATATCACGAAATGCCGTGAGACTGGGTTGAATCAGCACACTGACTGGTTAACTGAGTTGTTCTCTGGTTAACTTGTTTTTTCTAAACGTGAAAGTTATTAAAAATGTCCTCATATCAGATTTCATTATCATGTCATCCTGTTTAGTCTCTAACAGAGGATGCTGTAAAACCATCCCATCACCTCACAGTAGCTGAGAATGATCTTGAATACAATTCGTTTTTTAAAAAGCTGTTAGACATAAACAGGAAGAGCTAACAAAAGGATACCAATTTGACAACATCCTGTTCAATTACTTTAAAAGGTTGTATTCATTTCTTTATTTCCTAAACAGAAAGTTGTGGGCTCTCCAGGTTTTCCGCCTGACAGCGACGATATATATGTTGTTTTTTTCTCTTTGAGACGAGGAGCAACATCAGCATTAACTCCCAGAGAAATAAAACAAGGTCTGCAGAACGAAGAAGAGCGGCAGCAGATTGAAACGAGGAGAGGCCTTGCGGTTTGTAATCGTAAAGCACTAGTATTGCAGATATCTGGGGATGTATTGGAAGCACATTTCGTGAGGCGTTGCCTGCCAGAAAGAAGTCATAAATCTTTCCAGCTCTTCCTCAATGCCCCTCTGGTGAAATTAGTAGTAGAAAAACGGAGAATTGAGAAAGTGGAATATGTTTTTTTGACATTTTCCCCTTCTGACAGAGCACATCAAAAACGTGACAACAGGAACAATGACGTTGATAAATCCAGAATAATTGGATCCACATTAAAGCGATCGCTCACAGGCCTGGCAGTCACATCCATCTTTCCAAAAAGCATCAGAATGAAGCAGTAGCAGGGTTAGGTTTACTGTAAGCTCGTTTGATTACCCACCATCTCCGGAGACGCTGGGAGTCTTGGATCCTGCAGGAGACTTCATCACCTCGCTGCTGTACATCAGGTAGCTGTCGTACTCGTCTCCAGCCTCAGCGTCGATGATGGGGATATCTGGGATGATGGGGACTATCGGGACAGGAGGAGAAGGAGGCAAATATATTGGCAGGGAACGTATAATAATATTTCTTCTGGGTGTGGCTGGGTGTGATCACGACTAGTTGTAAGAAATCAACATTTTTTGAAGGCCAAGGAATAATTTATTGATTTTATTTGAGGAGAATATAGCAGAAAAGATCTTCGAGCTTTGATCAATTAATGTAGAGAGACGATTGTAAGTTCAAACTCAACCATATTGCACACTTTTTAAATGTGTTATCCGTTATTTGGCTTTTTCTAATCATTGCTTTTAATAACAGCTCATTTTATTTCCAATCTCAAACTGTTTTCTTAACGTCTAAACTTGATTACACTTTAAAATGGCTTTGTGTCTTTTGATTTGATTTGCCTTGTCTTACCAGGGTGCAAATATTAAAATCTGTTTTTGCTTATGGACTACACTAAATGTTTTACAGTGATACAAGTTTAATATTTCACAGAGAATTAATTACATTTATTCAAACGATTAAGTCTCTTATTCATGTTTGTTGGTTTCTAGGATTTCCAATTCCAAATCCTACTTCACTTTTAACCTCAGGGCAATTTTATGCCCTTCTATTTCCCTTCTATTACTTGTTTTGTTGCCCCAATAAAGATTCCTGTTTGTCATCTTGCAATCTACTTATTTATATAAATAGTTATCGACGCATTAAACCGTATTTCATTTTTTCTTAACAGGTGGGGTAGGCAATTTTGGAGAAACCAGCTCGAGTGGCTAGAATTTGAAAATACGAAACCGGAAAGAATCTGCCACTTCCTTTCAGAGCCCCTCCTCCAACACACACGAACGCACACATGACCAATGAGGGCACGAGATAAGTTTGTGCACAGATGGAAGGCTGACAGGCAGGTAGGCCATCCAGTTACTTTAGCCGGCTCAGATGATTGGTCGTGCTTTTTACAGCGCCACGGCTTCCAGAGGTGAAATATTTGTATGGATTTTTTGTCAAAGCACTTCAGATATTCATTGCTATCGATGTTAAGAGCATTCCAGGGAATATAACAACAAGTGTTTCTGAAATAAAGGACATACCCCACCTTTAATGTACATTATTTAATTTCATATTCTCTTGACATGTACAGTATATAGACTTTTTGCACTATTTATATTTTGTATTTGTGTATTTTATTATATATGTTGCATTGTTGGAGGAGCTCAGGTCAGAATAATTTCATTGCCATTTCTACACTGTAGCTTAGAGCACATGATGATAAAACCTTTGAATTTAGTCTCATATTTTTAATTTTTTGGTGTCTTAAATCTCTTGTGTTTCCGACTGAAACTGAAGTCTGTGTTGCCCCCATACTTACTGGACAGAGGTCTTGCGGGCTGCGATGCCAGGTTGATGGTGGCGTCTCTGAATGGACCCCAGCCCATGCTGTTCATGGCCCGGACTTTGTACTGGTAGGTCTGGGCGCGCTGCAGGTTCTCGATCAGCAGCATGCGCTTCTTCGGGTTGTCGATCTTTATCTTCTTAGCGGCGCCCTCTGGCTCTGTGAGGAGAGAGTATTGGTTTAAAGGTCTCCTATTATACTGTATTCAGGCATATATTATAGGTCTCAGATATATACAAATATATAAAAAACATGTACATGAAGTGTTTTGCTCAAAATACCAAACAGATCAACCATTCTAGCCTCATATCCCTCTATTTCACTCCTGTTAGAGAAGTGCAGATTCAGGGTCTGTAGCTTTAAAAAAAAAATGCTAAATGCTGCCGAAACCACATCAAGGATTCTCTCTGAAACAGGATGGAGCTCAAACTCTTTCTCTCTCTCAGGTTCACCACAAGGTGACTTCCTTTAGATTTCCTGCTTCTTCACACATACTCTCTCCAGTACAGGTTAGCTCTGAGTGTTAGCATGCTAATGTAAACACAGACCATATTACTTCCAGAACACGTCTCATTGTTTCTGACAGCAACGTTTCTGATTGGTCCGTGGGTGTAAAGCCCGCCCACATTTGAGTAATGTCGTCATGACGCAGAAAATCTGGATCAGCTCCGTTGCTCCCCCGTTTTTAGCGACGTGGGTACGGAGGAAAAGAGAGAGGGTTTTATTTTCCGACCCTTTGTGAGTCTCCTGACACACTGGGGACACACCGGGGACACACCGGGACACACCGGGGACACATGGTGATGTAGAGAAGACATCAGGAAGTGCAT
>NW_011370363.1:0-2129 GCF_000735185.1 Notothenia coriiceps
AGAAATTTCTTTTTGTGTCTTACCCTCCTGATGGAGGGTGTCAATGACGGTCCTCTGGACAGCAGTCAGATCAGCAATCTTCCCCATACTTGTGATTTAGTTTACTGAACCAAGCTGAGTGTTTTTCAAGGCTCAGGAAACCCTTGCAGGTGTTTCGAGTTAATTAGACGATTCAAGTGATTCGTTGAACACCCTACTAGTATACTTTTTCATGATATTCTAATATTTAGAGATAGGATATTTGAGTTTTCTTAAGCTGTATGCCATAATCAGCAATATTAAAATAATAAAAAGGCTTGCAATATTTCAGTTGATTTGTAATGAATCCAGAATGTATGACATTTTTGTTTTTTTTAATTGCATTACAGAAAATAAAGAACTTTATCACAATATTCTAATTTTCTGAGACAGTCCTGTATATCCGTTCAAAGACCATTGGACAGTCTTTTCTGTTCTCTGCCTGGACAGCAGACTGTTTTAGCAAACAAATCTGACAACAAGCGTTGATCAGCTGATCCAAGGGATGGATTTCCAACATGATCACCCTCACACAGCAAAAATTTATTTTCTGATCGAGGCAATTTCTCCTTAAATTCAAGCAGAAAATAATACATCAGTTCAAGTTTCAGAGACAGTGCGGAGGACCTACCAGACTCCAAGCAGGACGGCCTGCTCCTCAGCACTCAGGTCAGGCAGCTCGTACTGATCCGGCTCTGCCAGGTTGATCTTATCCAGCACGGTCTCATCACCCAGGTTGTAGTCCTGTGAGCACATGGAAACACACACACAGTCAGCGGTGTACACACTGCAGCAAAGACCAATAATAACAACTTTTTAGATTAGGCATTAGATAATGTCAATGCAAGGTGGTGGGGGATGTGAAAAGAAACATAAATACACAGGAGGGGTTTATTGATTTTAACAGCATTTTTTTTCTAGTATCAGTATACTGAGCATTTATCTGAAGATACATGACACATGTCTATTTCCCCTCTCTCTATGTATTATCCCCCAGGGAAAGATGCATTAACAGAACTTAAGAGGAAAACACCTGTATAATGGACTAGGTCATACGTTTCATTGTGGACTGCACTTGTGCATCTTCTTCAACCTGAGCGTTTGAATCACATCCCAAAGAAAGACTGAATCTGTTCCTGCCATCTGCTCATGGGATCCTTTTTTTTATTTTTTATAAATGAGCGAGTTACAGAGAATGGGGCGGGAATCTGCAAATGTAGTGCTGATGTATTGATGCATCCTTAATAATGACCGCTTCATTTTTTGATTATCACTTTAATGTTGTAGCTGGTAAAGGAGGAGCTTGATTTCGTACTACTGGGTGGCTTAACCCCACAATAATATATTGTATATTGATACAGCGGCTGGGATATGTCTGGGAGATTTCAGGCAGCTGGCTGGGAGGGGACATTCCAGGTGGCAGACGAAAGGTTCAAAGTGGTACAAACAGTATGAAAAACATAAAGGAAAAAGGAAGACAAGAGCTCATACCTTGGGCAGGCTGGCCTGGGGGGTCGGGGTGGCACTGGCCTCATCCTCCGCCTGGTCCTGCTTTCTCTTCACCTCAAGGATGAGCTGAGCCAAATACTTCTGCTGGAACTGGGTCCTTTTGCCAAGAGCACCTTGATACCAGAAACGATTCGATACATTTAACACATTGGGATCTTTAAGGTTTGATCAGAATGGGTTCAGGAGGATGGTTACCAGTAGGGGTGCACCGAATGGGAAATTCTTGGCCGAATCCGATACCGAAAATAGGAAACAGTTGGCCGAAAACCGAATGCCGAAAATGATTAATAGAAATATATATATATATAATGTATACATTTTTTACCAATGTTGTTCAGCTGCCTGATTATGGAAAAAGACATGATTATGGCAAAACTTAACTTAAATAATAATCACTATTATGGGTCCATAAAACATTTATTCAGCACTTTTGAATGCATACAGTACATTAATTCCAAGTCAAGTGCATTTTCTTTTCTCTGTAGGATAACTACAACAAAGTGCATTCAGAACAAAGCCAAGGTGCTTTAAAACTGCATAAACATCTAGGCCAGTAGACCTACAACAAAATAGTGTAAATAAAGACTGTAACAGCCAGGCCT
>NW_011370364.1:0-4202 GCF_000735185.1 Notothenia coriiceps
TCTGTTTTCTTTTCTTATTACTGCCGATTTGTATTTTTATTCCATTTTGTATTCCATTGCAATGTGAATACTGTTATATTTATATTTTACAATATTTTTTATTATGTTTTCTAGTTCTCTATCTGTGTTTTAATTGTTGTTTTACTTTTATGTATGCACCACGACACCTGGTCAAATTCCTCGTACGTGTAAACTGATAACAAACATCCTCTACCCTCCACATCCTCGTTAGTTACTTCAAGCAAATCATAAAGACTGAGATCTGACACCTCGTGTAGGCTTTTGACAATTACGCTATTATACAGCAATGAAATGCAACATCCGTGTAACTGCATGGTAAAAAGTCAGAATTATAAAAACAAATGACCCTGATACTAAGAATGACTTTCTAAAATGGCTGACTCCAGGCGTTTTCATTGCAGTGTTTGGTTCATTAAGCAGCGAAGGTGAGAGCGTGAGTTCAGGACGAGCACACTGATCTCAAACTGCAAACTGCCAAAGGTCACTCTCATAAAGCTGGGAGCTCCTCCAGTGCAAAGGAAGCTAAATGTCTTGCCACTATTATTAAGTACAAACAGGAAGGCCCCTAGAAAACTTGCAAGAGAATCACAAAACAAGCCTTTTATCAGTGAGAAGCAGCTTTACCAAGATACTGCCGCTGACAGCAGAAACAAACATATCTGAGTGTTAATATCAGACATTTACGACAGAAAATCAGATGTTTGGAAAGATTTACTTAAGCCTATGAGATCAAATATATTTATTTTGAAAGGTAATCTGGGTATTTTGTAGTCAGCCAACGATTAACAGGTCTGCTGGCATGTAGTAAAAGCTATAGCAGCAACTTCAGGGTCTGAGAAGAAAAACCAATATAGAAGTGCATACAACTTGTGTCCTCTGTAACAACGAACAAAAGGCGCTTTCACACCGGAGTACTTTTACCCGTACTTTTTCCGTTTAGTTGCGTTAGTGCCTGGAAATTTGCGTTCACACCAAAAAGAGAACTTAGTTCAGAGAACTTTTACCCCCATTTGTAGTGCCTGCTAGAGAGGTGGGACTACCCTGGGGAGAAAAAACTACCAATTTCTGATTGGCTTGGCGAATTGCAAACCACGCCCCGTAAAACTCTGAAAAATGTTTTGTGAAGCCGCCATTGTATTTGCTGGCATTAGCATTATTAGCATTAGCCCCGCGCACCAACGCAGAGAGACTAACTTATGGCAACACAAAAGAAAACATGGGAGCGGTGGAGATGAGGAGGTGTCGGCGTTCTGGTGATTTACTTGGAACCCCAACTCCGTGGACTTCCGGCCGGGGACTCCGGGTGGCAGTATACGCCGTGAAGTTGTTTGCGGCCTGCCAGTAAACCCAAAGCAGTAGAAGAAGAAGAAGTGAGGTCAGCGGCTTCATTTGCGTAATCTTCCCTCAGGAAACTTATTCCGGTGTGAACGCGATCGGCTCTTAGTTCCATGAGCTGGGAACTAAGTGCTGGGTACTAAGAGCTGGGAACTAAGTGCTGGGTACTAAGTGCTGGGTACTAAGTACGGCAAAGTACTTGGTGTGAAAGCGGCTAAAGGCAACAGCCAAACACATTTTTCTCCAATTTTATAGAAGTCTATGAGAAAATAGCATCACTTTCTTACTTGATTAATGTCTTCGTAACAAGTCTAAAGTGTTAATTGCTAGTTTGAAGTCTTATTAAATACAGCGTGATGTTCATTTTGTAAATTTAGAGCAAAGAGACAATAAATTAGAGTATGCTTTGGGACGTGGCTAAATTGTGATTGACAGGTTTGGGTGCTCTCAGAGTTTTGTATTACAACTTTAACCCTTTCACAGTGTGTTTTTAGTTAATGAATGTTAATACAAATAAAGGGTTTTCCTTTCCTGTATTGTGGTAAACAGGATTGTGTGTATGTTATTGGTCTGCTAAAGGTAAAAAATGAAAGTTCCTCATATGACCGTGACATAGGGCCCCTTAAAGTCCCCCCAAGAATGTTGTATTAAGCGTTTGGTTGTATTTTGCTCAAGCCTTTCGTGTCACTTGTGGTGCCAAGAAAGCTAAATCACAACCACAAAAAAAAAAAAAATTCAAAAGGATTTGAAACAGTAGATCATTAACCAATGGTTGACGTCTTGATGACTACGCCCACTTCTTTATGGGCTGTGATTAAAAGTGAGATGAAAACGTTAATAGGATTGGTTGAAAGTAATAAGACAATAAGTGTCGGAATCAAATCCGAATCAGAAAACTTTATTGACATTGCTAAAAATTGGGTTTTGTGAAAGTTGCTGGATTTTCGAATAACATTAAATACAAATATTGATATAAACAAAAGAAGATGAAAACATTTTACAATATTTAACAACTACAAATATATATAAATGTGCATACTAAAATATATGCAGTACTTACTAGTATTATTAAATGTGTTAATGCTGCGCGGTTCAGATGGTTTTAGCTTTGGTTGGTGAAATAACTAGATTGTAGAAATTAGTGCCGAGTGAGCGTTTCTGGGTTGATATCAACTCGCCTAAACGAATCATCATCACCGGTGACTCGAAACAAGGTGAGGGACTCAGTTCGGCAGGTAGTCACCTCAGGTCTGATTTATTTTCCAGAGGGCTGATTTATTTTGTGCTTATATCTGTAAAGAACCTTCCATCTGGCAGAGCAAAAAACCATCAACACCGTAATTAAAATGCAATTACCACCTCTCTCCTCTTCCAGTTCCACAGTAATCCCTGAGATGTCTTTCCATCTGTGCCATACATACACACTCCCGAACGAGCACGTGCCCACACACACAGATCGGCATATACAGTACACACATTAATGCACACACTCCGACACATTTCTCAGTGCGCACTTCCAGCTCGCCGCCCTGTCAGCACTGCACGACAACAACCCTGTGTTTCAGCTTCCAGATCTGCTCTTCAACTCAGCTTACGGTGCAAAGCCTATGTGTTGCACAAATCCTTTCCCACTGTTTCCTCCTCCTCACCACGGTTCCTTCAATCCTACATATCGTATTCAAAAGCCCCACTGCGCCAACAAAAAAAGAAACAGGGGTTCTGGAGAGTGAATGTGCTTCTATAGTATAGTTGCAGGCTATAGCTCATAACATGGAATACTTGGCAACTAGAGTCTGGATATAACATAAATATGAAGTACCAAGTGGTGAACAGTGGCAACACATTTACAAATTCACATTTGAAGTGTTGTTTTCTTGTCAGGTATCAAATACATTGTTGTTGGAATCTGTACAGTAAACACAAAAAGGGAAGTCAAGTTGAATATTGAATTGTGTAAAAGGGATTGGCATCATATGTTGAAACTTGACATGTTGACTTGACTTGAGAAATCAGATTACGCCAAGCATTACAAATAAATGCATGGAGAGCAGTACTGTTAGAGACAACGCGGATCAATCCCTCGCATGTCTTTCAAGTGTGAAGTGTAAAAGTTCAAGAATTTGGGTCAGAGTTACTCCAATTCTGAAAGAGATAGTCAAGGTGGGGTAGGTAAGTTTGAGAAACCGGCTCGAGATACACTTTTTGTTATATTCCATGGAACGCTCTTAACATCCCGATAGCAATGAATATCTGAAGTGCTTTGACAAAAAATCCATCTGTGGAAGCCGTAGCGCTGTAAAAAGCACGACCAATCATCTGAGCCGGCCCGGCTAAAGTAACTGGATGGCCTACCTGCCTGTCAGCCTTCCATCTGTGCACAAACTTATCTCGTGCCCTCATTGGTCATGTGCGCGTTCGTTGGAGGAGGGGCTCTGTAGGGAAGTCTGAAGGAAGGGGCAGATTTTTTCCGGCTGTGTATTTTCAAATTCTAGCGCACTCGAGCTGGTTTCTCCAAAATTACCTACCCTACCTTTAAGGTTAGGATTCCCTGTGACCCGCAGATTATGTAACCAGGATTGATTCTGGATGGTTTCATTGGAAAGGAACACATCTCCTTTCTAGAGATCATGATACTTGATGGTAAAAAATAGCATCACAAGGGAACTTGTTGAAAAGTGACCCTCCTGGACCGGGTTAGTGGTTAGACATTGTAGAAAGAATATATATTATTAGAAAGACTGACCTGCTCGCTAAAACAAAAAGGCTTTATGTGGTGTCATCCTCTTTTGTTGTGTGTGTGTGTGTGTGCGTGTGCGTGTGCGTGTGTGTGTGTGCGTGCGTGTGTG
>NW_011370365.1:0-3661 GCF_000735185.1 Notothenia coriiceps
TACGTTATGCAAATATGCAACTGCTTTGTTGAAATGTTAATAAATGGGAGCTTCCTCAAACAGCCATCTCTTTCCCGACAATGACCTCTGTGCACGAACCCTTACATATGGTAATTAAACATTAAAACACCTGCGGCTTATAGTCCAGTGCGGCTTATATATGTACACATCATTCAATTTAGCTGCTGCGGCTTATATTCAGGTGCGCCTTATAGTCCGGAAATTACGGTAAATCCAAGATATCAGTGTTTTCATATTAACTAAATGATATGTTTACACAAACACAATAGCAAGATTTCTTTCTTTAAATAAGGATGTGTTAAAGAACAAAGAAAATGCTAATATTTCATGTGCATACCAAACTCTTAATGATCTACTGAATGTGTCTGTAAACCTGTTTGGTCATAACCACTTCCTGTACAAATATTATAAGTGAAAATTCTTATATGATGCATTTGTTCTTTTTTGTTCATGCATTTCAAAACTATTAATGTATAAAGTATATATATTGGATTGGTTTGAATAACCTTATTTTAATTTAATTGAAGGGATGTATTGCATCGGGCACATTCTCAATATCAAATGACTGGCATCAGGGGTAAAAAAGCAACTTGATAATGATATCCCTAAAATAGATCAAAAAAAGTATGAACAATTTAAAGGGACGTATGTGTCCGTAGAGACGTGCATGCCTCCATCGTTATGTATATACATTTGCTTGAGTGTGTGTGTGTGTGTGTGTGCGTGCGTGCGTGCGTGTGTGTGTGTGTGCATACCTTAAGCTCCAAGGCCTTTTCAACAATGGTATTTGCCACATTGAGGAGGTCATTAAAGACGAGTCTCTCCAGCGTTGTCCCTCTGGGAAGGCCAATCAAACGGAACATGTCCAACCAATGGTCCTGGGACAGGTGCTCCCCGCGCACATACTTCAACACCGGGACCATGTTCTAGACACGCAGGCGGAAAATAGTGGAAATAGAAGTATAACAAAAATACTATAAACTATCCAATGATGTGTAAGAGGATCAAATAAAATATTGCTTCAAATATAATTTAACATTCACCATTCATCTTTTAGTTTGATACAGTGATAACATTTATGTATTCAGAAAATAATGATTGTTCTGCTTGCACAATATATATTGCATAAGTCTGATTGGCATTTTCTAAAATAAAAAATGATTTATTCTTTCCAAAAAAGAAACTCTTTTGAATTTAGAGATTTGTGTCCTATTACAACATTATAACACTTCTGTATGAGCGGATTATTCCGTTTATTGCCTAAAACTCATTATAGAGTGTAATACACACCACACCAAGGGTTTTGCTTGAGATGTGTATTATTGTTCTTCTAAACTAAATGTACACAAAGTGGAAAGAAGATTATAATATGTTATTCCACCGACTGCCCTCCTGTCTACCTTGTATTTGTCCACTTCTCCTTGCAGTTTAACAGACATGGCAGTAGGCTGTTCCAGCTTCCTAAGTCTGTCCTGCCACGTAAAGAGAAATTCCTCAAACACATACGTCTTACTCCTGAAAAACAACAGAAACATAGATATTAAGACACAACCGACACAGGTAAGTGAGTTCAGAAGATTTAGATTAATCTACAGCAGGATTAAACTCGACCCCCCACCTGAATGTGATCCAGTCCTCCTGGGCCTTTTCTGTAAAGCCTTGCTGCCACTCCTCATACAGACCCCACATCTGGCTATACTCCTCCATGTCTCTTTTTGTTTCTTCTGCCAGAGAGAAGTCTGGAGTCCCCAGGTCAAAAGAGGTACAGTCCTCACTGAGGAGAGGAGAGGAGAGGAGAGGAGAGGAGAGGAGAGGAGAGGAGAGGAGATAGATGCACACTTGTAATGTTCTTAAATGTATTAAAAGCTGACAGAAAGCACTAAAACTGTAGATTTAGGGAAAACACAAGGTTTTACAGAAGCTCTAGTCCGGGGCTGTAGTGTAATTGTGAGGAGGCGATGAATAATATAGTATTTCAAGTGTTTTTAAGTCAGTGTGAATCAATACAAGTAGCTTCAATAGAAACATCTATCTATAAAGATAATAGAAACAAGAACAACTAAAGACATTACAGATTCAATTGCGATGCTGTTTCATGTTGAGCACCAAATGAATTATTAGGCAGATTTATGGCACACATCATAATCACATTTGATCCAACCACAGCGTATTGTAAAATGATTATCCAGGCAATGAACATCCTATCAGCCGTCCCAACGCAATAAAGAAACCACTCGAAACTCGGCATATTCAAAGTAACTTACAGCAGTTTACTGCGCACAAGCTCTAGCTCCTGGAACTCTTGCTGCTTGTCCCTGATGGTCTGCAGGCAGGCAAGAAGGGCATCGTGATCACCACTCTCAAGAATCTCGTCTTTAGGCTTCAGCTGGTCCCAGCGGGCCTTAAAGCGCTCCAGATCCGCCCTGTAGGCGTCGATACGACCAGCAGCGTTACTTCTCATCACCTCCACCTAAGGGAGGAACAGGGAAAGAGAAAGCAGTGAGTATAGGAACATGGTGTGGGGAGGCGTGTGGCGCATTAGAGCAGTGCGTTGGTGTTCGGATCAGGGGGCCACAGGTTCAAACCCCAATGCAGTCAGCATGTCGTTGTGTCCCTGGGTAAGACACTTCACCCCAAATTGCTCCTGTGGGGATTGTCCACAGTATTGAGTATGTAAGTCGCTTTGGATAAAAGCGTCTAACAAGTGACATGTCATGTAAAGATAAAGAAAGGCAGAGGGAGAAATAATGAGACTACCGTAATTTTCGGACTATAAGCCGCGCCTTTTTTCCCATTTTTCGACGCTGCGGCTTATATAACGGTGCGGCTAATCTATGGATTTTTACAGCTAACGGCCACCACCTTTAACTCTATGGGCTCTATGGCCGGTCCGTGCCCCCCAACTTTAAGCGGCGGGTTCCAGCAGGAAAAGCTGGAGGCCGGAAAAGAGTGAGACAGGTAGCGCGCAAAAGTAAAAGTGGAACCGAGAGTGGTACGAGAGACAGAACGAGAGCAAGACAGACAGACATTACGAGAGCGAGACAGTTTGTCCCCGTACCACTGGTTGAAAACCACTGCTGTAGATCACTGCCGGTACGTGCGCTGGGAGCGCACCGTTTAAGTTTGAAAGTTGAAAAGTTTGTGTGTCTGAAACGCTATGTGATACAGTACAGTTTACACAGCACATGTTCTGTTCTGTAGCTACTATTGCACTAAATGGTAACACTTGAATACGTTATGCAAATATGCAACTGGTTTGTTGAAATGTTAATAAATGGGAGCTTCCTCAAACAGCCATCTCTTTCCCGACAATCCCCTCTGTGCACGAACCCTTACATATGGTAATTAAACATTAAAACACCTGCGGCTTATAGTCCAGTGCGGCTTATATACAGTATGTATTCAATTTAGCTGCTGCGGCTTATATTCAGGTGCGCCTTATAGTCCGAAAATTACGGTATATACCTATTTGTTGTTTGAAAGGACTGATATTTAGAGAAGTGCAGAATATCATTAAGTTCGTCAACAATCTTCTGTAACGCACTTTTAGAAACATGCAATACACTTTGCATGCACAGAAAAAGCGATGCAATTTTATGTTCAAGAGTCTCTGTTTCTATATACTCTTCTGTGCCATTCT
>NW_011370366.1:0-3745 GCF_000735185.1 Notothenia coriiceps
CTGTGATGTTAAACGCCTCCATTGGACACCTTTGTTTACTTCCTGAAGATAGTGAAATCACTAGACTACACTCACAAAACTCCAACACAACTCTAACCCTACGTGATAGGCTAAGGGGCGGGACATCTCTAATCGAGTTGACCAATCACAACAGAGCCGGCCAGCTAACCAATCAGAGCCGACTGGGCTCTGGTTTCAGACAGAGGGTGAACAGAGGTGCTGCAGCACAGGAAGTATGAGAGAAAAAAAGAGCTTTTTGAACATTAAAGCATGGAGACATGTCACAGCGAGACAAAATAGAAGTATGAACCTGTGAAGGAGCATAATATGTCCCCCTTAAGTCTGAAAAATACAGTTTTTAGGCCAGCACCACAATACTTAATTCAGATATTTTCAATTGTTTTGCCTTTACCTCGTATATATTCCGATAACATTTTGATCTATTGTGCAACCCTCATTTGAAAAAGAGAAGCGTCTACAGTATAATGTCTTCCACGTGTGTCTGCAGTATATATACTACATGTAATCTTGCATGTGTGAGGGCGGGAGCGTAAGTCAAAGGAAAACAGAAATGAGTTATAGTTGGTTAGACACAGACAAAGAGAACAAGAGGGAATAAAACTCAGTGTGCCGTTGTAGGTGAGTCTGCTTTTGGCTGCACATAAGAGGCCGTCGGACACATCTGGGAGTCAGATGTCCGATCCTCGTTGCCAGGATTTAACTCTGCCAGTCAGAGGCCACAATATATCCCCTTACCACACTTCGGGAGGAGCACAGACCCCAGAAAATCAAGGCGTGACTTGCACCCATTTAAAAGTACTATTAGCCATATGCTTTAACCATTTTCTCATCTGTCAGCTCTTTAGTCAGGCAGCATTTTGTATAACTTTTCGGTAGAGCTGTTTTATGAGGTTTGTTCAGAGAGTTCAAGCTAGCAATATTCTGGTTTTTAAGCAAAATAGGAATGCGTTAACATCCTATTTGGTTGTCTGACTCTGTATTGAATTCTTCCTGGGACAAACGTGTCCTTGTTTCCTCCTTTAGTGAAGCCAAAGCCTCAATGGTCTGGTCTTCAAAATGTCACAGCTCATTCTGCCCACATTTCCCTTCACTCTCCGCTGGACTGTGGTTCAGCTGTGGGATTCGAGAGATATTTCCATTTGTTCATAAGTCCCATCAGGCGTCAGGCTTTTATACGCAGACGACAGCTGAATGGTTTCCATCAGAAAAATGTGCGGAGAATACTCGGAGATAAATGCAAACAGATTCAAAATAGAAATAATAATATAATAAACGAACACATGTTGCACTGTTTCCTTTCCAAACAAGCTGCTTGGCCTGCATGCAGATGATGGAACATTCCAGATGTCCATATTAAACATTTTGTGACAGTTTTCTATTCCAAACCACTCACTGCACTGTATCATGGGTGCATTTATTTGTTATATAAGCCATTGCATATAGGATCAAAACCCACAGTCTGCTAGCAAGTCTATCAAAAATAAATCGAGGTTAAGTGCAGTATTTGGAAAACATTCTCACTTAAAAATATGTTTACATAAGCTAAAGGGAAGCCAGGTCATCGTGGTGAAGTTAATAAGTCACTAAATCACTAATGATTTAATGAGAGCTGCATCAAATTGGTATTCCAATTAGTCTGCCCATTATCTCCTTACTTAATTGATGAGGTGTATGTATAGGGTCCGTACAATCAGAATAACTTTTTGTATCTTTGCCTGTGGAGTGAGACTATGGAACAGTGTGAATGTGGAGCTAAAGCGATGTCCAGACATTAACCAGGTCAAGAGGAAATACAGAGAAATTATTTTCTCGAGGTACAGGGATGGGGAGGGTGTTTGACTATGTGTATGTGTATATGTGTATATGTGTGAGTATTTAAGTGTGTATATGTGCATATATGTATATATGTGTATGTGTGTGTTTTTATGTGTGTATGTACATATGTGTATATGTATATATGCCAATCAACAGGTAAAGCAGATTAATAATAATAACAATAATAATTAATAATAATGATAATTATTTATAGATTATAGATTATAAATAAATCCTTTAGGGACAAGGGGGTGAGATTAAATAAGTTATACTTCTTCTCACTCCTTTTCGAACAGGAGGGACTGTGGGACTGTTTATGTTGCTAATGCTGTTGTTGTTGTTGTAAATGTCCTTTTTTGTTTTGATTTCTCTTACATGACTTTGCACTGCAAATAATTTTTTGTTTTGTAATTATTTATTTGACTTGTTCGAAATAAAATATATCAATCAATCAATCAATCAATCAATCAATCAATCAATCAATCAATCAATCAATCAATATGTCCTATAAAAAGCCCATAATCTCTTCCTTAAACCCAATCAGACGCCATTTTATATTATTTTTTTCCAAACCACAGCCCAACACTTTGATTTAATATAACATAGACAAAGCTATATCTTCTCACTGTGTGTGTGTGTGTGTGTGTGTGTGTGTGTGTGTGTGTGTGTGTGTGTGTGTGTGTGTGTGTGTGTGTGTGTGTGTGAATTGTTAGATCTTAATCACATTTATATCAATCAACAAACCCTGCTTAATGTAAAACGTCCTTCTACTTTTTCCCCGTTTTCCTCTAGTCCATAATGACGTCTGTAATCTGTATTTTACGACATGTTCATTTCACACTCTTCCACTAAACCGAACTAACCTGGCCACACAGGGGGACTCCACTTTAGAGACGGATTATTTAACCTGGGCTCATGATCTATGAAGTGTAAGTGTTCCTGAATCGCTTCCAGCCTCTTGTGATATGTCGAACAAGCCCAGTAACGGGCAGCCACCCCCGAAGAACAAACGGCCTCTCCTGAGTGACAACAGGTGTTTCAAACCTGCTCCACACTGAGCGCTGATATGTGACTTTCACTGCGCTTTAAAGCACATTGACATTATTTGTATTATCCTCATGATAGGATTAGTTGAATGTCCCACAGACAGCACACGCTAGGAGATGAATGCTCAACGTGTTTTCATGCGAGAACTCTGTTGCTGTTTTTAGCCTCAAACAAAGTGACTCACATCCCGTGATGAGGGATTCTGTAGGAAGTCCTTCTTTGTGAAACATCAAGTGTTACTTTGTGTTTTTCATCTCTTTGCTCGGCGAGGGGTTTCCCTCAGCTGTCAGCTGGTGATTCTATCTTTAAAGTAGCCGGATGTCCCAGAGTGAAGGTTTCTGAAAAAGCACTGAAAGCTAGTATTATCTACATTTTGAGGAATAGGAAATCCTTCATTTGGTGCTCTGGAGGAATTCTGAATATCACATCAGAGACAAGCCACTGCCTTAGCAAGCACGCCATCCTAAAAAACATGTACATGTATTTTTATGCAACATGTGCCGTCTGCTAGGAATATATTTTGTTAGAAAGTGATAGTTAATATATAAAATGGATATTACCAAAATAATGAAGCCCATCTTAGTATTTTTGCCTTAAACTTTCCATTGTGATCACTGTGTGTGTGTGTGTGTGTGTGTGTGTGTGTGTGTGTGTGTGTGGCCTAGCATTACTATACTTGTGGGGACCTAAATATTTTTACAGTCACGTGTGGGGACTCACCTCCCTTATGGGGACAAAATGGAGGTCCCCATGAGGGGAATCATTAATTTCAGGGTGAAGACTTGGTTAGGTATATGGTAAGGGTTAGGGTTAGGAATGTGTTGGTTATGGTTAAGGTTAGGATAAGTCTCCAGTAAATGCA
>NW_011370367.1:0-2906 GCF_000735185.1 Notothenia coriiceps
GCCTTTAGCTCATTAGCATTGTTGGGTCTGGTGTCTTTCAGCTTCTTCTTCACAATACCCCACATATTCTCTATGAGGTTCAGGTCAGGGGAATTTGCAGGCCAATCGAGGACAGTAATGCCATGGTCAGTACACCAGTTACTGGTGGTTTTGGCACTGTGGGCAGGTGCCAGATCATGCTGGAAAATGAATTCCTCATCTCCATAGAGCTTTTCAGCAGACGGAAGCATGTAGTGCTCTAAATTCTCTTGGTACACAGCTGCATTTACTCTGGGCTTGATGAAACACAGTGGACCAACACCAGCAGCTGACATGGCTCCCCAAACCATCGCTGACTGTGGGAACTTCACACTGGATTTCAAGCAACTTGGATTTTGCTCCTCTCCAGCCTTTCTCCAGACTCTGGCGCCTTGACTTCCAAATGAAATACAAAACTTGCTTTCGTCTGAAAAGAGGACTTTGGACCACTGTGCAACTGTCCAGTACTTCTTTTCCTTAGCCCAAGTCAGACGCCTCTTCCGTTGTCTTGAGTTCAGAAGTGGCTTGACCATGGGAATACGGCTATTGTAGCCCATTTCCCGGACACGTCTGTGAACAGTGACTTTTGATACCTGGACTCCAGCTTCAGTCCACTGTCTTTGAAGCTCCCCCAAATTCTGGAAGCGACTCTTCTTCACAATGCTGTTAAGGCTGCGGTCATCTCTCTTGGTTGTGCAGCGTTTCCTGCCACATTTCCCCCTTCCAACAGACTTTTTGTGGATGTGCTTTGAAACTGCACTCTGTGAACAGCTTGCTCTTTGAGAAATTTCTTTTTGTGTCTTACCCTCCTGATGGAGGGTGTCAATGACGGTCCTCTGGACAGCAGTCAGATCAGCAGTCTTCCCCATACTTGTGATTTAGTTTACTGAACCAAGCTGAGTGTTTTTCAAGGCTCAGGAAACCCTTGCAGGTGTTTCGAGTTAATTAGACGATTCAAGTGATTCGTTGAACACCCTACTAGTATACTTTTTCATGATATTCTAATATTTAGAGATAGGATATTTGAGTTTTCTTAAGCTGTATGCCATAATCAGCAATATTAAAATAATAAAAGGCTTGCAATATTTCAGTTGATTTGTAATGAATCCAGAATGTATGACATTTTTGTTTTTTTAATTGCATTACAGAAAATAAAGAACTTTATCACAATATTCTAATTTTCTGAGACAGTCCTGTAGTTTCTGCGCAAAGTTTCAATGTCATGAGCACTTCTTTAATTGACGTCTGTGTCTTGCTTGAACTAAAAGCGGGTCGATAATCCCTCCCGCTGTGATCCTGTTATAGAGGGTGAATCTGCTGTGACCTCACACAGCTCTTGACACCTCTCAGTTGAAGGGCAGATATACGTTTGCAGCTTTGAGTCT
The DNA here is from genome assembly GCF_000735185.1 of Notothenia coriiceps. Lineage (NCBI taxonomy): Eukaryota > Metazoa > Chordata > Actinopteri > Perciformes > Nototheniidae > Notothenia > Notothenia coriiceps. The sequence goes on from NW_011370367.1 coordinate 1,404, forward strand.
AAACTGATAGACCAGATTGAAGGGCCACTCATTTTTACATGAGTCTTTCTAGTCCTTGTCTTTGGGACAATGCAGTTTATTTACAACTCAGATTAAGTAGTATTTTCTATGCTTCCTAAGTCTCACGCTTGCATGTCCTGTGTGTGTTCTGTTTCAGTGTGCGGCTCCATGTATGAGCTGATCTCAGGTCTACCGGAGAGTGAGATGCCGTACCACTTCTACACGGACCAGCACTTTGCCCTTGTGCTGCTCTGCCTGCTGCTCATCCTGCCTCTGTCCATCCCCAAAGAGATCAGCATCCAGAAGTACATCAGGTCAGCTTACCCAGGCCTGTCTGATGTGTTTGTCCATTTGCATGATTTAGAAAGTAAAACATAGTGGAACAGAAGGTTTTATCAGTTTGGCTTTTGAGGTAGTTTAAGGAGTTCTTTACGCTTTAATGACCGTCTCGCTGCATATTATCCCTCTTATTTCATGGCCACCTGGTGGATGGAAAAATGATGAGTGAAGGTAGTGTGTTCTACTGTGTAGCAAAGCCTAGGACTGCTGCAATGGCAACGTAATATCATATGAAGGTAGCATTGATCAAGGTTTTCTTTACAATTAGAATGTGGGTTTGGTATTTCAAAAAAAAACAAAAAAAACATGTATTGTTTAGGTTGAGTTGTTTTTATTGGTCCAGTAGAAGACGGGACCAGAACTACTGGGCAGATTTGCATATAAATTAGGGCTGTCCCAAATTCCAATTTTTCGGGCTCCGGATATAAGATAAGATAAGATAAGACTTTATTCATCCCGAAGGAAATTGTTGTGCCAGAGTAACAAAATACAATAAACACAATAAACACAGCAGCAAAATTGTACATTAAAAGTGCAGCAAATTTGGTAGTAATCAGCAAATATTCGGCACGCGCTTCAACACGTGTATTTCGGTTTATTCAAGGCTTTCATTTTGGTATTGTTGTTTTATAGTTATTTGTTAACCTGTTGAGCCCCAAAGACCCCGCCGGCGGGGCTTTTTTTCTTTTTTTTCACGACACTGTGTCTCAGGGCTTCTTAATATTTAAAAAAATATATATGAATGTGTCATACCATCCTAATGGGAAGAAACTCAACTAACTGATGATACAAACCATTTTTACCGAAACAAAACACAAGTCTCACAAGAAGGGTCTAAATGAGCCCTGAGCGAAAACATGCTAACGCACTTAGCACAGAACTCTAGGTATAAATCGATCAATATACTTATCGGATCTGTACAAACAGGCTTAGCTAACAAGCTGAGATTCCACAGATTCTAGAAATATACAGTGGGGCAAAAAAGTATTTAGTCAGCCGCCAATTGTGCAAGTTCTCCCACTTAAAAAGATGAGAGAGGCCTGTAATTTTCATCCTAGGTATACCTCAACTATGAGAGACAAAATGAAAAAAAAAAATCCAGAAGATCACTGTCTGATTTTTAAAGAATTTATTTGCAAATGATGGTGGAAAATAAGTATTTGG
>NW_011370368.1:0-2629 GCF_000735185.1 Notothenia coriiceps
GAAAGATATGTTTTATGTTGTTTATTGAATAAAAAAGGCATGTCAGTAATGCATATGTCCGGCCCTTAATGTGATTCCAATTTCCCAGAGAGGCCCTTTGTGAAAATGAGTTTGACACCCCTGATATACAGTAAGATGTGCAAGTCTTTTTTTAATCACTTTACATTACTTCTTTAAATGGTTTTGTTTTTTACAATTATAATTTATTATCTTTTATGAATATATCTGGTTGTATATATTGCTCATTTTCCATAAAAGAAACAAATGTATTTGAGTTTTTGTTTTATTTGAGTTTGATGCATACAAATACTGTACTGTATATGATGATTGTTGACAATGTACTTTTACCATAAAAAGCCAGCTCGACCAGTTGGTAGAGGCTCATAAAAACAAAATGGTGTGGTCAGTCAAAGAAATCCAAATTGTTTGTGGTTATTTGTGTCCCATTTGATAAAAATATGCAAACAAATCATTTTTCCATAGCTTTTTTCTTGGTCTGGCCATTAAAAAGGGCTAGAGGTAAGATAATAGACAAACAAACACAAATTATTTTCCAAAACATGTGTGATGTTTTTACTTAACTAAACATAGCACAACCAGCTTTATTTGTCTGTGGAGAGATGAGAACACGCAGGTAACTGAATCTGGGGATCTGAAGTCTGCTTTAACTACAAGTTTGTGAAACTCTAGTTTGTGTTATTATTCACTTAAATTGTCCACCATTACCATTTCCCTCTGGCTTGGTCTCAGAAGCCGGGGCCAACCTTTCCCGTGGCATCCGGAAAACAACAGTACACCCGACCCGGCGCATTACAGCTCACTTCAGTGACAGCACAGAGCCTCTGGCACTGGCAGGGTATTAGGACCATCACGGACTACAAACCGCCACCACAGACCTGTGACAGTGACACCTCTCTGCTGAACAACGTCAACAGCTTCTCCACACGCTTTGAAGCACAGAAAACCACAATAACATCCAGGCTATTTTTCTGTCACTAGGCAGAAGGAGCACACTGTTAAGGATTAACCCCTGCCAAGCTTCTGGACCTGACAACATTCCTGGTCGTGTGCTAAAACAAACACTTCAACTTGTACAATTTTGAATCTGTATTTTTGAATATCGATCTTAAATTGGCGTGGCGTTGAAGTCGTGCGACCATGCTGTAGTTTGTTATTAGCATAACGTTAGCATTTTGTTTCTGACGATTAGATGTATGATTCGGAAATTATAAAAGTAGGGTAGACATGTGGATATTATCCGGCTGAACAAAACGTGCATTAATCAAACAGGTTTGTTTTCCACAGACCTTATTTCGAGCTATTTTCCAAAATGCTATGGAGAAATCCCATTGCTTTTTTGTTGAGGGAACCGATGCGCAGCTTACTTCCGGGTAAATACGTCATCTCTGCACCACTCTATTGTCTCTAAGATTTGTTGGTCCAGGATGTAGGTTCAAGTCTTTACACAGTTCACCTGAATCGTGTGTGCATTGTCTTCTTCAACCGTTGTAAACGCTCTCAAGGTGTCAAAAACTACAAGGCCTTCCTAGAATTGTGGTGGAAACTTTATGCTTGGCTTGCAAATTCTAAGATGCACTATGAGCACAGTTCAAAAGTTCAGGATGTTCTATGTCTGGTTTCATATGTCTAGTAAGACATTTCTGAGAAATACTTCCTTTCCATCAAACCAAACTAAAGCCAATTCAGCATTTATTTATCAATGGTAAATTGAATAGAGGTAGGTGAGGTCTGTCACGGCCACTTAAAAAGCAGATCTGTCAACAGTACATATACATATATATTTTTCTGTATATTATTAACCTTTGGGAATTTAAGTCTCCCTCTTTGTAACACACAATCACAGATATTGATAATAAAGTTCACTTTGACATTTTACTTTGACTAACAACTTGCTTGGCATAGGCCTGTTATCCATTGTGCCGTGCAACAGACAAATGGAGCCAGAGTTCAGCTCTGTCTGTTAATGATTGTTTTTCTAGGAGCGAGTTTAAAACAAGGATCAGGCTACAGCGTCTTGACAAACCGGCACCATGAAGCCGGAGCAGCATGTCTCCGTTTGTGTCCTGCTGCTACTTTCTGTGACATGGAGCGCAAGTGGAGGGAACATTTTGGTGTGGTTCACTGACGGCAGCCACTGGATTAACATGAAGCCTGTGCTGGAGACGTTGGTCGACAGGGGACACCAGGTGAAGGTGCTGGTGCCGAGCACGTCCATGTTCATGAACTCTAATGAACTTTCACCCTTTGGCTATGAACCCTTTAACGTCTCCGTCTCAATAGAGACCATGGAAGAGTTTTTTGAAGAATATCTTCGATTCTCAATGTATGAGATGGATCATATGAGCTACGTTCAGCTTTACATCAAATACATGGATCTAATGAGAATCGACCTGCAGTATACTTTGAAGTTCTTGGACGGTGTGCTGAAATCAGAAACGATTATGAAAAAGTTGAAGGACGGAAAATATGACCTTCTCTTGGTTGACCCCATTTACCCCGGTGGTGACTTATTAGCAGAGCTTTTGGGCATCCCCCTGGTCTACTCTTTCCGCTTTTCCCTAGCCCACAACTGGGAGAGATATTGTGGTCAGCTCCCTGCTCCTCCCTC
>NW_011370369.1:0-2847 GCF_000735185.1 Notothenia coriiceps
ACTACGTACGTACTACACACTACTACACACTACGTACACACTACACACACGACACACACACACACACACACACACACACACACACACACACACACACACACACACACACACACACACACACACACACACACACACACTAGCCAAAGTCTGCTCAGAGCTATGATGCAGAGTCTGAACCTCTGCATGTCAGACAGGAAACAGAAACAGTTTGATCAGGAAGCAGGGCCTAAATGATGACTCGTGGTTTGAAGGAAATGTAACATGAACAGCTTTAACTGAGGCAACAAAGCTCTTTGGAATCAGACCAAGCAGATGTTTATTGGTGAGCTGTGAACATAAAGGTCCTTGTTCATTGAGGGGAGATGAGCTCCTCCGAAAGCCTAGAGAAAAGTGGGGACAGATCTGAATATTATGTTTTTAATGCACAATGTTTTTGTGCATAAAGGATATTTTCATGTTTCAAGCTCCTGAAATAAATGATAGCATTGAGCATACGTGTTTATCTGCATTAAGCCTCCCAAAATGTGCGTGTAGTGTTGGACTCTAATATAAAAAGGTTTGGTTTGACCAAATGTTAATGATGAATAATATTAATAAAACAATTAATATACTAATGATACTGTCTCTTTCTTTCAATTTTATATATTATATTGATTGACAGTCATTACGATGAAGTAAGTGCATTTGCTCAACAAGACATTAAAATGGTTATTAGAATAAGATGTATTAATTATTGTACTTAATATAATTAATAATTATATGGCTTTTAGTAAGTAAGTTATATAGCCACATAAAAACTGCTTTGATAGCATGTTTTTGGAACTGAGGGAAAACATTTTTTCCAACCTATTTAGGGTTAAAAAAACATCTTGCAATTTAGACTTTTTTTAAATTTAATTTAATTTTTAAATGTTACAGTATGTCCACTGTAGAAGACGTCAAGACCATTTTAGTTTGAAAAGACAGCCAAAATTAACAGATAGACTATGTAACGTATTATGGTTATAGAGTGATATTAATGCAAGAATACATTCACCTTTATTTAAAACATAAATAAGTAATTGAGCTGAACATTGCTGTTTATTTGGTCACGAAAAAACTAGTTTGTTACAAAGTCTTTGAAGATCTGGAAGGATTCAGTAAAAACCAGTCAATATACTTGGACTCCAGTCGGCACGGGCTGTAGGATCATATTGACTAGTTTGATGGATGTGGTCTCCATTTGACCTGCTCATAGAAACAAAGCTTGCATTCCTGAGGCAATTCTCATTTTTTATGGCTCCACTTAAAATAAAAACAACAATAAGACACATGTGCTACTCTTGGCCCACAGAGGGCCATGTCTTTCCAGCTCGTCCCTATCTGTCTCTCTGTCTGTATCTGTGCGCTCATGGAGCCTCCTGCATCTTTCCCCCCCTTCTTCTTGACCCTCTTCTATCCAAGGTGTGAAATCCTCATCTCTCTCATCATCTGAGAGCTCAACATCTGAATCTCCCTGAACTATCTGGTGCAGAAAATGTCTGCTTCAGTTCCGTCTCCAGCAACTATTGAGTCATTAAGTCGATGAAGATGGTCCTGACGTCCACTAGAATGGACATTTATAAAAGAGCTGTTATTTGAAAACCTGAATTATTTAATTGCTTTCAGAACTAATTATATAGTTCCTCACATGTTAATAAACAAGAATATATGATTTTCATGTTAAAAATAACAATTATTCAACAATATTTGACTTCTCCTCATGCTTCTATAACATTTAGTTTTTATTATGCCAGCCATTTTGGATAAAAAGAAAGAGGAACTTCCCAGCATGCAATTTTAACCAATGATGACATATCACTGGAAAGCCCAGGATGTCCTCTGTACAGTACATCAGGGATTGATAGAGTAGCTCAAAAGAGTAAAAGGAGATGCATGTGAACAAAATGTCCACAATGCTAGCGTATGAGTGTGGCGCGCATGGATGAAGAAAGAGCCCAGATGAATGGGTTAAGCAGAGAGGGGCATCCTTCTCATCTTCCGACAGGTCACATGACAGCTGGGCAGATGAAGCGCTGCTGGCTTCTTGTGTTCTGCTGGAGGAAGTGGACCGCTTACTATGTTTTCTCATAGCCTTAGTCAGGGAGGTTAGCGATTTTATTTTGGTTTCTTTATTTTACTTCAGGGTGTTTGTTTTGTGGTTCCAAATGGATTGACCTCATTGACTGCAGTATGTTGATGGAGGGAGGTTCACCCGGTGGCTACTTCAGATTTGGGACAGATTGGGGCTTGTTATAATTTATGATTTGGGAGTATTCCATGATCTCAAATAATCATATCTTGTCTAAATGTTCATGGATTATTCCACTACGGCTGAGTGAGAACATGTTTATTCTGTTTGATGTTGCCACTTAGATACTACAGGATCTCAAAAAACAACTTGAGGTTTGTCCCGCTCAAAGAACAAAGTCCTTGCAGATCTGTGACCTCCAGGACTTTGTAACGCACAACGTCTTTCAGCTAGATCCCAGATCCAGCCTGACCTTTGTAAAAACATGTAAGGTGGAGAGAATCCCAGACTTTAGACTGCTCGGACAGTTTTCCTCCTGACCTGTGCTTCACCTCAGGCTTCACAGAGGCATCTTGACACTTGAGTCGTGTTTGGCCACCGACTCACACCTGAGGAACACAGATTGTCTGATTTCAGGATTGCATCGCTCTTTCCTCTGTGTCAGCATCCCTTTGGGAGAACAGACAGGGTGTGTGTGTGTGTGTGTGTGTGTGTGTGTGTGTGTGTGTGTGTGTGTGTGTGTGTGTGTGTGTGTGTGTGTGTGTGTGTGTGTGTGTGTGTGTGTGTGTGTGTGTGTG
>NW_011370370.1:0-7210 GCF_000735185.1 Notothenia coriiceps
GGGTGTGTGTATTATGTAAAATGTGTAACTTTAAAAATATATATAATGTCTTTTTTTAATCTTTAATACTTTTAGGTAACATTAAGCTGTCTTTGGCTCTTGTCTGCTGTAACAATGTAAACGTATCCCCTGTGGGACTAATAAAGGTATTCTGATTCTGATCGCAAAAACCAAGCCAATACTATGCTGCGTTCATGGAGCTACGTGGAAGTGGGGAAGGACAACGCTTGATTGCGGATACGTGATTTCAGATTCTAGCACGGTTTATTGCTCTTATACCTTGATTGTTGCCAACTACGATGCTCAACAGCTCGCTTAACGGAACTTTGATGCTGGTATCAGTTTTGTTTACCACCAATCACGGGAGTATTGTGTATAGAAAGTGTGTAGTTGTATTTCTTGCGCTACCTAACATCCATGAAGGCATCATGACAGAGGGAGGGCTGTCACTCAGGGTGCCAAACTACTCTTTGGTAAGCCCCCCCCCCGAAGCAATATCAGGGTCAAAAGTCTGAAAGCGAAAAAAAAAGATCTGAAAGCGATAAAAAAAGATCTGAAAATGAAACACTATCTGAAGGCGAAAAAAAGATTGACACCTGAAAAAAATTATATTTGAAACTGAAAAAATAATTGTTTTGAATCTGAAAACGTAAAATCTGAAACTGAAAAAAGTGTTCAAATATCAAAATATGTATAAAAGTGAAATATGAAAATAAATATTTTATTAAAAAAAATTGCTGAACTGAATCAAAAATAATATTCAACCTGAACAATTATTTCAAATACTTTTTTTTGTTTTGAATACAACATTGTACTTTTCAAAGTTCAGGATGAAAACTTGGATTTTCAAATAAATTGTATTTTTTTTAATGATCAAAATGTATGACCCTGAAATAGCTCCATAAATCAGAGCTTAAATAGCAAGGCATTTCGATAATCCTCAAACGCATCAAGACAAGGACGTATTATTGAATTTAGCTATTTCTATACAGTTTTTCTGATACATTACTTCAAAATGTATGTGAATGTGTGCAATGTGTACTTCATCACTATGCAATCAAAACAACAATTACATTTACTGGGTACCCCGTTACCCTGGAGGATTGTGTATCTTAATACACCATTTTGATATTACTTAAGCTGAATAAACCATCCAACATTTAGAAATAAAATATAAGACATTGTCCCATTGTGCTGTACATTTTTAAAAAGTTGATGTTTTACAGATGCACGGTTTTCACGAACAGTGAAGATCTGCTGAAGTGATACTGACTTTCTTTATGCACTTATTAGGAATATTAAAGCTCACTAAATGTTGTTTTATTTGAGTGTGAATATGCACAAGCTAGAATGAAAGCACACATTTATAACAACTGTTTTAAGCATCCTTGATAGTTATATAAGAATTCAATGGTTTCTGTTATTTTACAGCCTGTATAATATACTAAAAATCACAAATAGGTATATTAGATACTTTGGCACAATATGCATATATTTTGTTTGGTTTTGTGTGTATATTGGCAAAGAGATACAGTGACATATTGCAGTGAATAGTGCTTGAGGGGATTTTTCAGACTGCAACAGGACTCCCTTGTTTCGTTTACTCTGCAGCAGCCGGCAGCGCACAATCTTTCAGGAATAACGTCAGTCAGAGAGGAGGGCACCTAAAAGTACCACAAATTCTACGAAAAACAACGTACATGACCGACTACAAGGCCTAGAGAGCTTTACATAAGATAGATGGTGACTGATTGGCTTGTTGATAGGCAATGAGGAAAGGAGCTGGTGTGCTTTAACTGTTAAGCCCCAATCCTGTTTTACAGGTCTCAGGCTCGAAAGTGACACTCCCAGAACAAATGAACCTTCACTTCTAAAAGGGGTAAATTAATAATATTTGTTCTCAAAGCAATGATAAACCTGTGAGTTGGATGTAGAAAAGTCAGAATCAATATAGAATGTTTTTATTTTAAAGTAAATTCAGATTGAACATTGTAAATTATAGTTTCCGTCCAAAAACACCCCATTACTTATAGTGAAAACCACCCTTGAATGATGGGATAGTAGACAAAAAGCTTTAGGAATCCAAACTATAACATATAACAATGTATCAAGATTGATGCAAAACAAGTTAAATTTGACCTTTTTACAGAGGTTTAAGAAAAAAAAAACTCCTCTGGGGTCATTTGGGTGAATTTGCCATATCTCTGGAACCCACTGGTCGATTTTGGTGATTGACATAACTTTTGAACCGTTAGAGCCAATAGAATCGAGAGGGAAGTTCCTAAATCCACCTACACGTTACCATGAGGAGTAAGAGTGATGCACACGCAGTTTGCCCAAACCAAAAGCTATGTTACGCACTGAAAACTGAAAACTATAGGCTTATTGCCATAAATGTGATGATGGATGATCAGTAATCATTTCAAAGGGACACAGAGACATTGGATTAACCTTCAGCAGCGTTTATCTGCGTTTTAATGCCCTTGAACGCCACTTTTGATCAGAAAACAGCAAAGGTAAGACGTATTTGCCGTTTTGGCTACGTAAAGTGAAGTTGTGTGTTGTCTTTGCTTGTTTTCGCTGCCGCGAGTTTTGGTCGCACAATGATGATACTTATACCATTGGAATCCGTGGAATCTCAGCTTTCATATGATATCTAGTTTGTGCAGATCCGATGAAGTATACAATATTTCTACCGTGAGTTATGTGCTAAGTGCGTTAGCACTCTTTCGCTTAGTGCTAATTCAGAGGCTCGGCATTAGACTTGTGTTTTGTTTCGGTAAAAATTGTTCATATCGTCAGGTAGCGGAGTTTCTTCCCGTTAAGTGGGTATGACACATTCATAGGTTGTTAAATTTTAAGAAGCCCTCAGACGCTGTTTCTTGCAAGATGTTGCGGGAGGTTTAACAGGTTAAAATACTGTAAGATAGTTGAAAAACTTGCCTTTGAATGCAGGAGTCTTTTGTAAATGCCCATCGCCTCCGGCTCTACATTTGGGTCTTTGATAAATTCTTGACTGACGCTTTGTGAGGTGGTATCAGTCAGCGAGGCAGTTTCCTTCCCTTGCTTTTCCTTAGAGCTTTTCACCACGTCTTCTCTTCGTTTCCCTTTCTTTTTGCTGTCCTGTACACAAAACGGATAGATAGACAACAGACATCAGTTAATGAAATAAAATAAATCTAACTTCCAAAACAAGTTGTCTGGTTCATAGTTAGCCACATCTTACACCATGAAACCTCTCACATTTCCAGTGGTGTTTAATAAATTGTTCTGTACCAGGTAGTGTATAGCTGTGTGCACCACAGATGGTGGTCCAGGGTCTATTAATTCAAAGCCTGACACACAGTTGGAGAGCAGGTGCACGTTTTCACACAGTGTCCTGTTACCATGGTACCCTGTGAGTAATAGTCTGTAACTTACCTATGACTCAACCATCATGCAGGGTAGAGAATACTCAGAATACACACACACACAGAAAAGACTTCATCTGTTGTCTGTTTCAAAATGTAATATTTGTTTCTGCCTTTGATGGCTGACAATGGAGAGACGGATCGTTAGGAGAGAGATGTTACAGGTCCCTGGGCAGATTCACACCGAGCACTTTATTTATGTGACGACCATCTGAGCCATCAGGACGCAGCATCATCAAAGTTGCTCAGATTTGTGAAGAGGAGTTTCTGGGCTGAGTATAATGGGGATTGGTGAAAACAAATATCTGCATTATAAACAAATAGAAACTGAGTGAAAGTGTTTTTGCGCATTATTAAAAAAACAGGATAGGACCACGACCACATTTTTCCACTATGATTTTTCACTATTTTGGCCAAAATAATTCAGAAAAAACGTCATGAATGGGATATCTTTAGAAATGATCTCTTTTAAAAATGTAAATAATACGTGTGTAATCAGTCAAATTCATCTTTAACTTTGTTTTTTGTGCATTCTTTGGCAAATAAACTACACTCTGAAGGAACTGTAATGATTGATATTATTATATGGGTATAGTAAACATGACATCAATATCCTTTTAATATTGTGGTATATTTAAATATCATGGTTGTGGTCAATACCAGAATATGGCCTAAATGTCAAAAATAATAAGAGTGAATCTCTAAAAAAAAATTGTTACATAGTTGTTTTTGCTCTTGTTATAAATTAAATGAACCCTCAAGTGTGATGGTGACACACATGATATACTGTATAAAACATTGTTTCAAAAAACCAGGCAGCAGGTGGCCTAATGTGTGGCAGCAGTCTGTACTGTAGTAACAGGAAAATGGGAGTTGTTGAATATCAGGTGATTGAATGATGAACTGACAGCTCAAAGTAGTGAAGATGACTCACAGTTGGGTCAGCTGTAAGTCAGCTGAAGTGATGTGTCTTCATACTTCATAATTAAAACAAGTTTTGGATCTGCTGGCCTGCCTATCAGTGGAGAGAACATCTTATAGCAGCCCATCTACAGTATGAATCGTCAAAGGCAACAAACACCTTCTCTTCACTCACCTCCACTGATTTTTCAGTTGTTGCCGACTTGGACTCCACTTTGCTGTCCTCCTTAACTCTGGACTTCACTCCACTTCTCTCTTCTTTAGCAGCCGCTCCTCCCTTTTTCTCACTCTTCTCATCTTTGGTATCAGCCATATCTGCGATGAAATAACTCAGTAAGCATCAGGAATCTCCATCAATCTACATCTTATTGAAAGTCTGAGTCTCACCAGCATCTGAGATTGGGGGTTCCTCCTTTTCATGGATCTGTGTGTCTCTCTCTGGAAGGCCCATAACGTCTCTGAGCCACATGGCCTCACCAGCCATGGTGCCGAGGAGTTCCCTCCACAGCTGCTGCCTGCAGGTGGCAGCACATACCACCATAACCCTGAAGGCTTACTACACTATGTACAAGTGTGTATCGTATGTGTAGAAGCTATGATAGAGATGGTTCATTACTCATTGCTTGTGTTTATGCCTCACCCAATAGTTCCTGCAGTTAGCTGCTGCTGCTTGAGCTGAGGAGGTTCAGAGAGCTGCAGAATCAGAGAGTTGATCCGGGCCAGGCTCTGTTCCTGAGCCGACTCATGCTTAGGCAGAGACAGAACAACCTTGGGTGGAGAACCAATGAATGGACAAATAAATATGTTGTGTTTTTAATCATGGTATAGCATTTGATAGTCAAGTGCACAGTGCATTCAAAGAGGACCGTCACATTGGTTCAACCTGCTACATGTACTTTAATTGTACTAACCAAGGTTTATCATGCACCTTAACATTAAATAATGTCTCTACCTGTCGCAGTGTATCCACAGAGAGGTCCCAACTGCTTCCTGGTTGCACTTCTTGCGATAGTCTCTTTAGGTCCTCCACTGGCTGATAAAGATACTGCAACTAAAATAATGTATGGAGTAGTTATCAATATAAGCAGTATAAACCATACATCCATACAACACCATAGCTACCTGTCAATCACAACGTAGCCACGTCCTAAACCACACCCTGCTTTATCATCTATTGTACATTCATTGTGACAATACTTTACACAAAATGAACATCATGCTGCACTGAAGAAAACTTCAATTACCGATTGAGACCATTACTTTATTAGGAAAAAGTTTACTAAGGTAACAAATAAAGTGAAAAGTAGGGTCATTTTCTCATAGACTTCTATATAATCTGACTTCTTTTTTCAACCAGTATAGTCGCCCCCTGCTGGTCTTTAGAAAGAATGCAGATTTAAAGGCTCACCAGCATTGACCTCACTTTTCACTGGAGGTTGATTACCCTTGGTATCTTTAGGTCCTCCACTGGCTGATGATTGAATTAAAACAGTGTTTGGAGTATAAATCAAACACTGTAAATAAGAAGTTGACCTCGTCACCCCGATGTTGTCTATTTGTTTGTGGACTACAGTTTGAAGCCTTACGTTTGGAATTACAATGAACTTTTATGAACTGAAAACACCTTGTGGAAGGGACTCAAATGAGGACAACAAATGTGTGCCACCCTTTGTGGTGATAAAATGTGGGTTAGGGTTAGAAAGCTCCAATCATCACAATATTTGGTAATGACTTTTGAAAGAAAAGCCTTCTATTCATCATAATTAGTGTATAGCCTGTAAACAGATACAGTGGGGCAAAAAAGTATTTAGTCAGCCACCAATTGTGCAAGTTCTCCCACTTAAAAAGATGAGAGGCCTGTAATGTTCATCCTAGGTATACCTCAACTATGAGAGACAAAATGAGAAAAAAAGAAAAAAATCCAGAAAATATCATTGTCTGATCTTTAAAGAATTTATTTGCAAATTATGGTGGAAAATAAGTATTTGGTCAATAACAATAGTTAATCTCAATACTTTGTTGTATACCCTTTGTTGGCAATGACAGAGGTCAAACGTTTTCTCTAAGTCTTCACAAGGTTTTCACACGCTGTTGCTGGTATTTTGGCCCATTCCTTCATGCAGATCTCCTCTAGAGCAGTGATGTTTTGGGGCTGTCGCTGGGCAACACGGACTTTCAACTCCCTCCAAAGATTTTCTATGGGGTTGAGATCTGGAGACTGGCTGGGCCACTCCAGGACCTTGAAATGCTTCTTACGAAGCCACTCCTTCGTTGCCCGGGCGCTGTGTTTGGGATCATTGTCATGCTGAAAGACCCAGCCACGTTTCATCTTCAATGCCCTTGCTGATGGAAGGAGGTTGTCACTCAAAATCTCACGATTCATGGCCCCATTCATTCTTTCCTTTACACGGATCAGTCGTCCTGGTCCCTTTGCAGAAAAACAGCCCCAAAGCATGATGTTTCCACCCCCATGTTTCACAGTAGGTATGGTGTTCTTTGGATGCAACTCAGCATTCTTTCTCCTCCAAACACGTCTAGTTGAGTTTTTACCAAAAAGTTCTATTTTGGTTTCATCTGACCATATGACATTCTCCCAATCCTCTTCTGGATCATCTAAATGATCTCTAGCAAACTTCAGACGGGCCTGGACATGTACTGGCTTAAGCAGGGGGACACGTCTGGCACTGCAGGATTTGAGTCCCTGGCGGCGTAGTGTGTTACTGATGGTAGCCTTTGTTACTTTGGTCCCAGCTCTCTGCAGGTCATTGACTAGGTCCCCCTGTGTGGTTCTGGGATTTTTGCTCACCGTTCTTGTGATCATTTTGACCCCACGGGGTGAGATCTTGCGTGGAGCCCCAGATCGAGGGAGATTATCAGTG
>NW_011370371.1:0-2716 GCF_000735185.1 Notothenia coriiceps
TTACAATTCTACCCGTGGTATACGCTCAGTATATCACGGCTAAGAACCAATCAGATTGCTTGATTTGACTTGTCCGTTTTATAATGGCCTTTCTTTAACATGTTAACATTCATTTTCCCATTTATATGATGTTTTCAAGCTCGTTGACATTTTCAGTCAAATAATATTTACACGAATGTTACCTTTCCTAGTCCTCTCTCACTCTTTGCTTTGAGGGTTGAATCAGGCTGGACACTTGAGTCTTTTATTGGGATTATTTTGTTTTCAGGGGCCTGTCCTCACAATGGTGATTTGATTTAGTGTGGGTTCTGCCGTACAAAGCATTTGATGAGAGAACCATTCAATGCAGAGCTGAGCACAGCACTAAAGAAAGAAAACACCCTCACAAACACAGGAGAGAGCACAATGCCCTGAAGATCAATCGGCTGAACACCAGTCTCTCTCTGTCTCTCTCTCTTTCATCTCCAGCTCTTAAACGGTCGAACACACTTGACGCCCACGCAGGCCGCAGCCAACGGTCACCTCTCCAACGGTTTGTCGGCGCGAAACAGAGCCAGTTCAGGAGTGGGAGGATGGACGGGAGACGAGAGCACCAGCAGGGCAAAAAGTACACACATCCTTTCCTCAAGTAGAAGAACAGATACTCGTGTTTAAAAAGTACTGACTAAACTTCTTTACTCAAGTAAAAGTAAAGAGGCTTTGAAATGTACTTCAGTAAAAAGTACCCATAACTAGCAGCTGTTTTAAAGAGTACCTGACCTCCCTTTATATTAATAGAACAATAATGTCATTGTTAGCTAATGAATGTTTCCATGGTGAACAACGGCAACATGACAACGTTTCCATTGGTCCCTCTTCTTTAGAGAAGACCAGGAAATGATGGATACACGGATCGTGTTCAAATCAATAGGCACGCAATGGCTCTAAATAATAATGATCACGCCACCAAACACACATTCAGACTAAAGGAACCAGCCTGTTTGGGAAATGTGAGAAGTAGAAAGTACAGGTATTTGTGTTCAACATGTAAGAAGTAGAAAGTACAGGTATTTGAGTTCAACATGTAAGAAGTAGAAAGTACAGGTATTTGTGTTCAACGTGTGAGAAGTAGAAAGTACAGGTATTTGTGTTCAAACATGTAAGAAGTAGAAAGTAAAAAGTCATCAGAAAAATAAGTAGTGGAGCAAAGTACTGATTCCAGAAAGATGTACTTAAGTACAGTAACAAAGTGTTTCTACTTCCCATCTCTGGCAGGTGGTGCCTCTGTTTGGACTGGGGGAAACGGGGGAGGAAGAGGAAGGAGAGAGGAGGAGGATGAAGAGGATGAAGAGGAGGAAGAGGAAGATGAGGAAGAGGAGAGAGGGCAGACCTACCCACTGGAAGTTCTCTCCGCTCCTCCCTCCAGTCTGGACTCTACCCTGCGGCACATTGTTAAACAGCTGGATATTCTCACACAGGTCAGTTTTTGAGCAAAGCAAATGAAACCCCCCAGAATCATCATAAAGATTGAGAAACGCCAGCAGGTTACTGTTAAAATACATTAATCCCAGTTTCAGATCACATTAACTTATCAAAAGGTCTTGGTCTGTTGTTTTTCTCTGAATGGGAAAGGTTGATGCAGGGCTAGGGTGATTAATCCCCTCTGTGAAACTTCCATGTTTCCATTTGAGGCCAAGTCAAATAAAGACGCCATGAAAAACAAACACTAAGTCACAGCAGTGGGTTTAATGGTTTACCTCCTCCCCTCCGCACCTTTGAGCAGGCAGCACTAGTAGATAAACAGACAAAGAAAGCTAATGATTCATCTTTCGGAAGCGGTTTGAGGCTGGACGATGTTTTTGACGAATGTATTTAATTTCACATTTCTTTCTTATTTTGTATTCGTTTTGGGGTTTTGGGCTGGTGCATAAGCAAACAATGCAAAGTATGTTGTTTACAAAGTGTGACAACTTTTTTGGCAACGAGTTTCACCGTTTATACTAGGGCTGCACGATATATCGTGTCGTGACGATAATCGCGACATTCGCGATATTCACATCGCAGGACGTGCGATTTTTTTAATAAAAAAATAAAAAATTAGGACTTGCGATATTAAGTAGGCAAATTAACTCAAACACGTCCATCCATCCATCCATCTTCTCCCGCTTATCCGTGGTCGGGTCGCGGAGGTAGCAGTTCCAGCAGAGAGCCCCAAACTTTCTTTTCCCTGGCCACATCAACCAGCTCTGACTGGGGGATCCCAAGGCGCTCCCAGGCCAGCGAAGAGATATAGTCCCTCCACCTGGTTCTAGGTCTACCCCTTGGTCTCTTCCCAGCTGGACGTGCCTCAAACACGTCATGTTACAATTATTTTGCTGCTTGCTACAAAAGGAAAACTTGCGCGGCTCTCATGTCAGGGGTACTTGAGTGAGTGACAGCAAACCACCAATCACAATCAAATCTCCAAAGCAAACGGACCCCCTGATTAAAGGTAGAAACACTGAATAAAGTTGTCTCATGTGATTCTCCAGTTCGGCGCTGCTAGCCGAGCTAGCTCAGCTTGTTGCTCTGATAACTTAAGATCCAGACGTCTGTGAATAAAATCCTTCATCCGGTTAAATATAGTTAGAAAAATACCAATTGTATAGCATTAAAGTTCGAGAAAGAATGGTGTGCGAAATTCCTGTATGTTTTCATATCGCAATATACATTATATCGCAGGGGGAAAAACTCGCCA
>NW_011370372.1:0-2837 GCF_000735185.1 Notothenia coriiceps
GTATATGCCTAATGATAGTAGGAGTCCTTTAGCTCTTCTTCTGTGGTGTTTGCAGGAAGGCTCTTCATACAGACTTTCCGTCGCTGCTCGACGTCATCACCGTCACGAGTCCGGTCGTCTTCAACTGTCTGATCGACATGAGAGGCGTCGAGTCCATCCTCATCATCAAGGTCACAAACACCTTTGCATTATTTATTTTATTTTTAAATGTTTTTTTTAAATTATGAATTAATGCATATATATATATAAATGTATTTATTAGGATAAACCCCTTGAGATGCACCATCTGGTTTTCAAGGGGGTCCCGACCAAAGCAACGTGTTACATTACACTTGTTGGACACTTTTATCCAAAGCGACTAACATACATTCAGTACTGTGGGAAATCCCCACTGGAGCACTTTGGGGTGAAGTGTCCCAGGGACACAACGACATGCTGACTGCAGTGGGACTCGAACTTGCTACCTCCTGATTCAAAGTTTAGCGCACTACGCACTGAGCCACAGCCTCCCTGTGTTACAGACATACATGAACAAAATAACAGAAAGCAAAGCATGAAACAAGGACAAACCACGTACAGTCTGTGAAGTCAAANTGCACAAACTTATCTCGTGCCCTCATTGGTCATGTGAGCGTTCGTGTGTGTTGGAGGAGGGGCTCTGTAAGGAAGTGGCAGATTTTTTCCGGCTGTGTATTTTCAAACTCTAGCGCACTCGAACTGGTTTCTCCAACATTACATACCCTACCTTTAACTAACCCGAAACAAACGCGCTCGCTAAGCGGTCCTACGACGCTGGTTATCAACTCGGTAACTCAAGCCAGGGTTTCTCTGTCCGGCTGAGTGCGCGCTCACATGAAAGGGGCGGGGCTAGCAAAATTTGACCAATCACAAACATGGAGAAGCGTACTGACAGCGCAGCGTCATACTTCCTGAATGAAAAGTCATATGAGACAAATATGAAGAAGTTAAACTTTAAACATCTCCGGAGCAGGTTAGCCATTCAGCATAAGTTACCATGGAGACCGGAAACCCAGAGTTTACCCTGAGGTTAGCTCGCTAAGCGAAATTCCGGCTTCTTATACAGGCCTCTGGAATACTTTACCTGCTGCTATTAGATCCCTGTCATCATTGGGTATGTTTCAGCATTATCATCTCACTTTCAGCTGCTCTGCTCGTTATTGATGAAACTGATCTGAGACACAGCCGTCCATCACATTCTAATGATAGTATGTATTACTTCATGATTTTTACGTAACAGACTGTACGTGGCTTGTCCTTGTTTGTCATGCTTTGCTTTCTGTTATTTCGTTCATGTATGTCAGTAACACGTTGCTTTTGTCGGGACCCCCTTGAAAACGAGATGGGGTTTATCCTAATAATTACATTTCTATAGACCCCCCCTGAAGCCTTGGACAGAGCAGCAGCTGTGACCCACTTCCTTTGTGCTTCATCAGCTCAGGAGGCTTTGTTTGTAATCATCAGAGGAGAAGACCCTCCCCCAATATCCTGACCTCATCTGTCCTCGTTCATCACACACACACACACACACACACACACACACACACACACACACACACACACACACACACACACACGGGAACATACATATTGCTGAATATGTAAGGAGCCTTATATTAAGCCTCTAACCTTTCACCTTAACTCACACTTACCTAAACATAATCCCAACTCTAATCCATCCTTTCTTTTGTGTGGAGACCCCAAATTAGCCTCTTGGAGAATTTATTCCGCTGTATAATGTGTATATTCTGTGTTATCTTTTTCTGTTATAATGTACTCTTTATGTATTATTCACCTATTCCTAAACGTTCTCGCACCATGAGGTCAATTTCACGAATGCATTACAGTTTTTATTTCTTTTTTATTGTTATGTGAAGTTTATTCTATGTTATATTGTTGAAGGAGTCGGGGCTTCGATGCAAAAAAAAGAAAATCTGTAACTAGTGTACATTTCACAATAAAGCCTTTGAACCTCTGGATATTTGAATCTGAAGTAGCTAGACACTTGGTCGCACTACCTCCATATTGAAAATAAACCAATATAAGAAAATACTTATTGTCGCCTTTAATTTATGCACCAACGCTCAATTGTTCTCTTAAAGTAGTTCAAAGGTAGTTTGGGTAGTAGCACACATCCATTAGCAACCTTTTAGCAACAGTATTTGTTTTATACAACTTGTCAGGGAATAATTTCGCCCTACATGTTTACCTTTCGCCCTCTGACGCAGCTGACCAGCCTTGAGCAGCCGTTATCTCCCTTAAGGAGGGGCTGCCCTGGCAAGTTGTTGATGTTGCCAGTTTGTGACCGGGCAGCTCTCG
Organism: Notothenia coriiceps; assembly: GCF_000735185.1. NCBI lineage: Eukaryota > Metazoa > Chordata > Actinopteri > Perciformes > Nototheniidae > Notothenia > Notothenia coriiceps. The sequence continues at coordinate 2,338 of NW_011370372.1, forward strand.
GTCAGAGATAGTTATTGTTGTGGGACACCTGGAACACATCCTTCTCTGGGTGTAGATGACCTCGAGCCATAAGCGACAGCAAATGTGATTCAGTGTCCTCAGCTGTTTAGTCTATCTATTGAAGAATGTTGATTATTACACTCTGAACTAGTTCAAACCTCGAGGGTTCTTCAGAATTGATTGTGGCATCTCAACCGTGTGGTCAGACCGTGGCCCGTGACTTGTCTTGTGAATTCTCCGGCCGAAGCTCCAAATAAACCGTCAGTGTTTTCTATCAAAGCTCCAGCTCTCCTCGTGTCTCTCTGAGTCCTGACTCTCCATTGCTTCAGAAGTTTCCCCCACACAACTCATATGGATTTGTTTTGATCCTGTAATCCCTAACATTTCTTGAGTGGAATCCAGCTACCTGATGGGCAATTTGACCATAGTAATTTAAATATTTTACTTCTAAGGTCTAGACACTAAAATAAACAACTTGAATAAACTACATGAGTCACAAA
>NW_011370372.1:7241-10521 GCF_000735185.1 Notothenia coriiceps
AGTAGAAATACTCAGATCCTGTAATTGAGTAAAAGTAGAAGTACTCAGATCTTGTACTTGAGTAAAAGTAGAAGTACTCAGATCCTGTAACTGAGTAAAAGTAGAAGTACTCAGATTCAGATCTTGTAATGAGTAAAAGTAGAAGTACTCAGATCTTGTACTTGAGTAAAAGTAGAAGTACTCAGATCCTGTAATTGAGTAAAAGTAGAAGTACTCAGATCTTGTACTTGAGTAAAAGTAGAAGTACTCAGATCCTGTAACTGAGTAAAAGTAGAAGTACTCAGATCTTGTACTTGAGTAAAAGTAGAAGTACTCAGATCTTGTACTTGAGTAAAAGTAGAAGTACTCAGATCTTGTACTTGAGTAAAAGTAGAAGTACTCAGATCTTGTACTTGAGTAAAAGTAGAAGTACCAGAGTGTAGGAATACTCTGTTAGTAAAAGTCCTGCATTCAAAATGTTCCTCAAGTAAAAGTAGAAAAGTATTATCATCAAAATATAGTGAAAGTAGAGACAGTAAAAGTAGTCATTGTGCAGATTGGTCCATTTCAGAATAATATATATGATATGTTTTATAATGATTGATCATGAAAGTGTTCTCAAAGCTGGTAAAGGTGCAGCTAGTTTGAATGACTTTGTATACTGCAGGGTAGCTTGTGGATTTACTCCAGGTGGAACTAAAGTCTGATTTAACACTTGATTATATTTCACATCATTCATCCAGATCTGTGAAGTAACTAAAGGTATTACATACATGTAGTGGAGTAGAAGTATGAAGTAGCAAAAAAAAGTCCCTCAAAATGGTAGTACAGTACTTCAGTAAATGTACTTAAACCACTGTCTTTGAACATGTCTTATTTTATGTAAATGTGATGCATGTGGTTTTATAACAGGTTGTCCCTGCTTCACTGTTCCTCACGAGAGGTGCTGCATCACTTCCTACATCACCTCTTCACGTGCTCTTTACCGGATGTCACAGATGTGTGTGAGAAGCACCAAAATATGGCGCTATCATTTTCAGCCAATGAGCTGCCCGCTTCTAACAGGTTGCAGCCGACGTCACTGCCGTGGCGGGACTGCGCATCCGAGACTAGAGAGCTGTTGTGAGAGCGACGAAGCATCGGGGTCGCGCTCATCTGTTTAGCAAATGTGGTAACAGGCCGATCATCAGTATGTGGGACCCGGGACCCCGAGGAGGGATTGACCCTGAGCGACCGAGGAGGTTCATTCCGGGATAAAGAAACACATTTTAGTCCGGGTAACAACAAGCAGCTCCCCGCAGAGGAGGCGCTGTCTGCTGGGATTCAATCACAGCCTCTGAGTCGCGGCTTAACTACAGGAGACGAGTTTATAATCTGGATCCAGCTCCACTGCATGAATGATGGATGAAATGCCGATTAGCAGCCGGTCCGGGCAGCCTAACCCTGGCAGAGCAGGGGGGGTTCATCCGGAGTGAGATCCCGATTTTCCGCTCCTCCCAATGTCCACTTTCTCCCTGCAGACCGTGGTTTCAGCACCACTGGAGCTGGACAGCGACTGCATGGAACCCCGCGCGGCGGGACCGCACGAGCCCGGTTTCCAGGCTCGCTCTCTGGGGCACGCGGGCTCCGGAGGCCTCGGTATGGCCCTCGAGGAGGAATTGGCCATGCTGACAGGAGACCGGGACGACCAGGAGGAGTTACCCGACCAGGAGACGCCTTCGCCGGGGCAAAACGCAGACCTGCTGTCGCTGTTCCGTCAGAAGGAGAAAGACTTGGTTTTAGCTGCTAAACTCGGCAAAGCACTGCTGGAGAGAAACCAAGACTTGACCAAGCAATATGAGAAAATGCACAAAGATCTCAACGAGAAATTAGAGGTAAACTAAGTTACGAATGTTTGAATGTCCTCAAAATGCCATAATCCTTGAGTCAAGTTTGAGCTGTAAACAAACTCCAGAGGGTCACAACAAAAGCTTCTCCACACCTAGCATGATGCTCCTTTTCTAATTGCATTAAATCTGCTATAAGATGGGAACTAGCTGCTAAAGTGTCTCTGTCATTACAGTGACCCACTGCCTAGCTAAAAGTAGCTGCAGCCAGAGGTGGAGGAAGTATTTAGATCCTTTACTTAGCTGTAATTATAGCACACTGTACAGATAATCTATAACAAGTACTGTAAGAGTCCTGCATTGAAAATATTAACTTAAGTAAAAGTAATAAAGTATAATCAGCTAAATGTACTTTAAGTGTTAAACGTAAAAGTACCCAATGCAAGAAAAACTATAAAGAAACACCCTACAAAATCTATCAGTAAAAATATCTTTAAAATAATGAAATATTTAATAGATAGATTTAAAAAAACACCCTAAAACATTATTAGAAAATGATGTAAAAAACGATTAAAATATGTAATAAATACGCATTAAATGTTTTAAAAACAGATTTTAAAAACATCCTAAAATATATTAAAACATTATGATTTGTAAGTAGGTAAATCAACTAAACTCTTCTTTTATAAATTGTCTAGTTTACGTCATTGCAGTAAAAGTATTGAGCAAGTACAGTACAGTATAATGAATGTAGTACTCGGTACCCTGTGCATAGAAATCTAAAATAAATGATAAGAACACTCAAGAAACACAACACTGTTACGATGTTATCTCTATAGCACTTTTCAACACAAGGCAATTCAAAGTGCTTTACAAAAATGAAAGAAATTAAGAGCATTAAGAAATAAACACATTATAAAATGGCATTTAAAAACAGTCCACAATTTAGAATAACTGAGGCATACATGAATAGAAGTTACAGTGCAGTGTGACATAGTTCAATTAAAAGCAGCGGTAAAAAGAAAAGTCTTCAGCCTGGATTTAAAAGTAATCATAGTTGCAGCGGACCGGCAGGTTTCTGGGAGTTTGTTCCAGATGTTTGGAGCATAATAACTGAACTTCTCCAGTGTGGGGACAGGAAGCAGATCGGGAGACCGGAGAGTATTATTTTTTTTAGTCAATTCATTGAACATGTCAGAAACAAAACATTCAACAATAATAATTATATATATTCTTTCTTTGTTTTCTCACTCATAATAATAATTATAACAAAGTACAAAAATAAATAATACAAACAAAACAATTAAAATAATAATCATTCTCAAATAGTCTCTGTCATGTTCAACAGGGGCAAGAAGAAGCTTAAACAAATCTGTTCTGGTCCCACCCCCTCTAGCATATATATTTCTTATAAATAAAATATTAGGTCATCGTCATCAACGATGTGTTTGTCTTGTTAATTTGTTTGTTTGTTT
>NW_011370373.1:0-4884 GCF_000735185.1 Notothenia coriiceps
TCACACACAGACACACACACTCTATCTCACACACATACACATACACACACACACACACACACACACACACACACACACACACACACACACACACACACACACACACACACACACACACACACACACACACACACACACAGTGCCTCGAATCAGGAGAGAAGCCCCGAAAACTCAATCGATTGTCTGACTCCTCCTCCCTGACGTTAGCTAATATTGGTGCTGCTCTCTTAACCAATCAGAGGCTTTGTTTTGGTCCTCTCGTCCCGGAGAAAAGGGAGCGACAGGATTGGACGATTTCAGCCGCGGTACACAGTGATCATTTCATGTCTCGTTTTTTATGATTTTGTCCCCATGTCAGGAGGTAAAACGTCCTCCGAACCCTCCCTTCTTCCCGTTAAAACACTAACACTGTGCAATGATTCTCTGTCTCCGTACGGTACACATTAACAGTCCGGTTATTTATTTCCCCCCTTCTCCGTTATGACTCTTCCTGGACTGCAGCGTCTCACGTATTACTGTAGCAAATGATTTTTTTATGTGAACTTTGTTATTTTAATTTTGTTTTTGTTTTTAAAGAACTCCTTGTAATGCAGAGAGATTTCAGAAATGTCTTTTTTTGTTTTCTATTAAAGATCCCGTCATGATGGGAAAGAATTGAACTCATGTCGTTCAAATTCCTTTTTAAAAAAAAAAAAGAAGATATACATCACTATGTAGTTTAATTTATGTCATCCAATAATGTTTTTTTTTAATCTCCAATTACAGCGAGAGGAGAGACAGTCAAACAGGGTCAATAAATATTTTTGCACAACTCACTAAACAACTTGCTGTTGTGTTTTTAGATCTTTAAAACAACTTAATAAATAGTCTTTATTTTTTCTATTTAAACCTTCTGGCATGTTTAGTATTGCCTCATGTTGGGGAAATCCCATCTGTCTGGCATGTAGCGCCTTATAAGTAAAGCTAAACTAATCCAGGAAAAGGAATTTGCAATTACTGTATCACACACACCTTCTTGTTTTCATGCATTTGGGAGGACCATGACTTGTTGCCCAAACATTGGTCCTCACAAGTAGGCAAAACAAACACACTACTTTTTTTTTTTAAAGCTTTGAAGATGTTTTACCACTAAAATAATAACCGCTGGGTTTGTTTTTCTTTATGGTGAACTTGACTGGACACGCTCCGACAGGGTGACACACCTATTCCTCGAACAAGTACACACTCACACACACAGAGCTGAGTCACATGCCGACTGAAGCTGCTGACCCATGTTCACAGTGAAGCTCAAATAAATAGTTTCATTTTGGGCCCTATCTGTGCGATTTAGTTAGTTTAGCTTAGCTTAGCATAATGACTGGAAAGGGTGGGAAACTGCTAGCGTTCAAATATCTCAAAACATTGAGTTAAATTTACTGCACGCTGACAATAGACCGTTATATCCAATGAATTTTGGGCCAATTTTATCACACGGATTATCAGGTTTGTCCTTATTATATAGGAGAAAAATACTTTATATGGTAGGTTTCCAGATGTAGCTACCTGGTTGTAATAACGTCAAAAGACTGTCTTGTTTGTTAAACATGTAAAAACCATTCTGAAAAAAGAAAATCAGCATTTTTACAGAAGGTTAAAGTACTAAACTACATCAGAAAGCTTCCAATAAATAAATACGTTGGTCCATGATCCGTTTAAAACGCAGAATTGTCGTTTTTACACTTCTGTTTTTGATAAATCTTGTTATTTAGTGACTTTAAATGTAGCTATTGCATGGATTTTGTTACTCTTTCGACACCCATGCTAGCAGTTTCCCCCCGTTTCAAGTCTTTGTGCTAAGCTAATCAGCCGCTGGCTGTAGCTTGATGTTTGAATTAAAAATGAATATCCCAACATGGCAAACATTCCTCTAACTACATTCTTATTATCCATAACTTGTTAAAACGTTAATTGTCGTCCAGTGAAAAGTCATTTTATGCTCGGAGAAACTGGTAGTTTTGGTACTTTCTGTTTTGATGCTTCCTCAATAAGCTATGCTGACAGTTTGTTAGTTTTATATATTGTAATTATTGGGTGAACCGGTACGCTCACATTTCTTTAGCTGAAGACAGCAGCACACAGCCTGATCTACCAAGGATTTGTATATAGATAAAAAAAAAAATTAAAAAAAAATTGGTACTTAGCTACAAAAATATCTACCAAATATTTAAATGCCAAATTGTTTTCCTGTTTTCCCGCAGCAGTTACATGTGATTTACTGCCAAATGTTTTTAATGCTAACTCTCATCCAGTAGATCAACTTGTTTTTTATTAATTTAACCGTCAAATTGTTGTGTTGCCTTCTTTCAGGTCGGGGTGTTTCCCCCTTTTTAAGCTGTTGTTGTATATGTGATTTAAAAAGTTTTATATACACTAGTTTGAGATTTTTTCAGAGGCAAATAGTTTTGAAGCTTTTTATTTTATAAGAGTTTCTATCTTTTATCTTTTTAGACGTTTCTGTATTTATGTTTTTGTTTGTAGAAGGATGTGTGGTTGGTGTTCGTCTCTGCTGTCAGACCCGGCGCCATTACTAGATGTGTTTGCAGCCGTAATGGAGCCAGATACATTTGCCAACATGTTTTTGCAAATTCAAGGTTGCTCCCACGCAGTTAGAGAAACATTTCAAGGCTTTTTACCTCCCGAGAAACAAGAATAATCTGCTACTTGTTTCAGCTAACAGAGGAGGAACTTTATTACGTTTGGTCACAAAGAAATTCAACCTCCCTGTGTCCGTTTTTATTGCAGTAATTAAATACCTTTCTTTGTTGGTAATGGCGCCCCGGTCTGTTTTCTGGGTGAGCGTTTGTTCTGCTGCTTAATGTCACAAACACCACATGTGAATCACCAATGGAGCGGAGGAGCCAATGAATCATTGGTTTCTGCAGGTTCTGATTTATTATTGGAAATAAAGCTATTTTTATGCACATTAACATTTTAAAACGCTGTCTCTGTTTTTTGTTTTGAATGTTTCCTGAGTGAGAGTCGTGTGAAGAGTCCAATTAGAGACATGTGACAAAACAGGAAATGTCATGAATTATTATTAAAATGACCGGTTTAACCAATAACAAGTTAATTATACAGGATTATTATATTTTTGAATGGTGCGCACAGCGTAAAGCAAAAACTCCCAGACGTTTCAGTGATTTGTACGGCAAAGTACGGTTTGGACCATAGACTGTATATATAAAGGTTTGGACACGATATCATTTCCTTTTTGGAGGGCATGCATAACACGGCATAACACCGGAGCCTCGCTGCGGGGAAACTTTTGCGCTGTTCCGAGTTTGTTCTAATCTGTCAAAATGACAGACTGCTTTCAGATTTTTCCGTCATTGTTAAAAAAAAAAACAATGACGGAAAATATTCTGTTAACGCAACCTCTCCCTCCGGGCTACGTTTGGGTCTACGTTACCATAAAAGCGGAGGTGCTGTGGACGCTAAATAGCGTAGCTAAACACCAATCCTACAACAGCAACGATGACAGATTGTAGCCAAGGGAGCAGAGCTCAGAAGACCGCTCTTGTCACACAGACACAAACACACACACCTTCACGGTTAGGCAGTTCTTTTTCCTGGTTGTTGGCTAACACAGTTCTGTGTGCTGTTCTGTTCAGTCATCTTTCTTATGCTGATTGGAATACATTTACTTTGAAAGTAATTATGGGATGTATTTTTCTTCTTTCGAATTTCCTTCATACTTAAATTCTGTTCAAAGTTGTCTTAAAAAGGTCTTACATTTGAGTTGGTGAAACCTGCAGGAACCCTGTTAATATTATTAGTGTTATTATATACCATGAGTCATTGGGTCCAGCAGGTTCTGATATATTATTATCGGAAATTAAGCTATTTTTATGCACATTAACATTTTAAAACGCTGATTATGTTTTTATTTAAAAAACAAAAAGTCATAAATAAGCAAACACATGTCAGACTCTGCCAATAACAGTAAACATATTATTAAGAGTTAATTATACATGATTTGGTTACCTCTGGCTCTATGTTGATACAAATGTAATAATTAGAATACATGTGGGTTATTCTTTCCAAAATGCTCTGCATTTGATTTAGAAATACTAGGTTGGCAAATAGTAAATCTCATGTGGTTATTTAGAGATGAAACAGGATGTATCTTTAGCACACGAATGACAAACCATGCACAAGAAACAAACAATAACAAATAAATATAAACGGGTAATTATACCCGTTTATATTATTATTATAACTGGACACTCATACAGCAGCAGCTCCAAACATCGCTTTAATACCTAGAAATATTCGTTTTGCGGATAGAGTAATCACATATAGGTAATCTATAAAGTTAGTTTCTCACCTGAAGTGTTATAACTTAACAGTTTATTCAAAAGTTTATTTTACAGTTTCCTTGTCAGGTAAAGGTTGATAGAGCTGGCGATGCTATGCTAAGCTAAGTGATAGCATACACTTCAAGCAGATAGCTTACACATCTTCTTCAGACTGAAAACTCATCTCTTTGGACTCCACTTCCAGAGATAGAATTACTAACAAAGCACTTATATACTAATAAAGGGCTGGTCTTATCTAAAGCCAGTTGAGTAGCACTTGAAATGTTTGGCTCTATGAAACCTGATGTACTTATATGATTCTGTTTTCTTCAAGGTTGTATCTTCCTGGTCGAATGTACTTACTGTAAGTCGCTTTGGATAAAAGCGTCAGCTAAATGCAGTGTGTGTGTGTGTGTGTGTGTGTGTGTGTGTGTGTGTGTGTGTGTGTGGACATTCACGACATGCTGCAGCCTGACGGCCTCTGCACACACACATTCCAGCACTAACATATTCATGCCCACTTGTTTGTTGTTCGGGATCTGCGGAG